>NC_044996.1:89407211-89481549 GCF_008728515.1 Papio anubis
GAGATCACTTGGACTCAGGAAGGGGAACATCACACACCGGGGCCTATCATGGGGAGGGGGAAGGGGGGAGGGATTGCATTGGGAGTTATACCTGATGTAAATGACGAGTTGATGGGTGCAGCAGACCAACATGGCACAAGTATACATATGTAACAAACCTGCATGTTATGCACATGTACCCTACAACTTAAAGTATAATAATAATAAATAAATTAAAAAAAAATAAAAATAAAAATAAAAAGACAAAGAGGACATTATATAATGATGAAAGGCCTTGTCCAACAGGAAATTACCACAATCCTAAATAGATATGCACCTAACACTGGAGCTCCCAAATTTATACAACAATTACCATTAGACCTAAGAAATGAGATAGACAACAACACAATAATAGAGAGGGACTTTAATACTCCACTGACAGCACTAGACAGGTCATCAAGACAGAAAGTCAACAAAGTAACAATGGATTTAAACTGTACCCTGGAACAAAAGGACTTATCAAATATTTACAGAACATTCTACCCAACAGATGCAGAATATACATTGTATTTATCAGCATATGAAACTTTCTTCAAGGTAGACCATATTATAGGCCACAAAACAAGTCTCAATAAATTTAAAAAAACTAAAATTATATCAAGTACTTTCTCAGACCACAGTGGAATTAAGCTGGAAATCAACTCCAAAGAAACGTTCAAAACCATGCGAATACATAGAAATTAAATAACCTTCTCCTGAATAATTATTGCTTCAACAATGAAATCAAAATGGAAATTAAAAAAAATTTTGGCCGAGTGTGGTGTCTCATGCCTGTAATCCCAGCACTTTGGGAGACTGAAGCGGGTGCATCACAAGGTCAGGAGTTTGAGACCAGCCTGACCAACATAGTAAAACCCCATCTCTACTAAAAAATACCAAAAATGAATTAGCCAGGCATGGTGGCAGGTGCCTGTAATCCCAGCTACTCATGAGGCTGAGGCAGGAGAATCGCTTGAACTCAGGAGGTGGAGGTTGTAGTGAGCCAAGATCGTGCCATTGCACTCCAGCCTCAGTGACTGTGTGAGACTCTGTCTCAAAAAAAAAAAAAAAAAAATCTTTAAACTAAACAATAACAGTAACAAAATCTATCAAAACCCCTGGGATACAGCAAAGGCGGTGCTAAGAGGAAAGTTCATAGGCCTAAATGTCTACATCAAAACGTCTGAGAAAGCACAAATAGACAATCTGTGGTCACACCTCAAGGGACTAGAGAAACAAGAACAAATCAAACCCAAATCTAACAGAAGAAAGGCAATAACCAAGATCAGAGCAGAGCTAAATGAAATTTAAACAAACATGCTAGGTGTTTGGTTTTCTGTTCTTGTGATAGTTTGCTACAGAATGATGGTTTCAGCTGCATCCATGTCCTACAAAGGACACAAACTCATCCTTTTATGGCTGCATAGTATTCCGCCCAGGTGTATATGTGCCATTTTTCTTCAATCAGTCTGTCACTGATGGACATTTGGGCTGATTCAAGTCTTTGCTATTGTGAGATAGTGCTGCAATAAACATGCGTGTGCATGTGTCTTTATAGCAGCATAATTTATAATCCTTTTTCATGTGCCTGTTGACTGTATGCATGTCTTCTTTTGAAATGTCTGTTCATATCCTTTACTCACTTTTGGATGGGGTTGTTTGTTTTTCTCATAAATTTGTTTGAGTTCTTTGTAGGTTCTGGATATTAGCCCTTTATTAGGATGAGTAGATTGCAAAAATTTTTCTCCCATTCTATGGGTTGCCTGTTCACTCCTTGATGGGAAGCTTCTTTTTGCTGTGCAAGCTCCTTAGTTTAATGAGATCCCATTTGTCAATTTTGGCTTTTTGCTGCCGTTGCTTTTGAGTGTTTTTAGACATGAAGTCCCTTGCCCATGCCTATGTCCTGAATGGTATTACCTAGGTTTCTTCTAGGGTTTTATGGTATTAGGTCCTAACATTTAAGTCTCTAGTATCTTGAATTAATTTTCATATAAGGAGTAAGGAAAGGATCAGTTTCAGCTTTCTAATTATGGTTATGTTCCCAGCACCATTTATTAAATAGGGAATTTCCCATTTCTTGTTTCTCTCAAGGTTTTGTCAGATCAAGATGGCTGTAAATGTGTGTATTATTTCTGAGAGTCTGTTCTGTTCCATTGGTCTATATCTCTGTTTTGGTACCAGTACCAGTACTATTTTGGTTACTGTAGCCTTGTAGTACAGTTTGAAGTCAGGTAAGCGTGAATAGATATCAGCTGGGTGCAGTGTCACCCTATAATCCCAACACTTTGGGAGGAGGCAGGCAGATGATGAGGTCAGGAGTTGAACCAACCTGGCCAATATGGTGAAACCACCCGTCTCTATTAAAAAAAAAAAAAAAAAAAAAAAAAAAATTAGCCAGGTGTGGTGGCATGCTCCTGTAGTCCCAGCCTGGGGAGGCTGAGGCAGGAGAATCACTTAAAACCTAGGGGGAGGCAGTGGTTTCAGTGAGCGAGATCCAGCCACTGCACTCCAGCCTGGGCGGCAGATCGGGCACAGTCTCAAAAAAAAAATCGGTGTGTGAAGACAGGTCAATTTATAGACATATTTACAACATTATTATGTTTCAGTGCGGGACCAAGTAACATGGACTCCATTTTAGAGGAAACTTTCATGGAGAAGAGATTTGTATACCTTTAATAACCTCAGGAGTGGCCTGTTAGGAGGTGGCAATGTGACTACACCAGCCATTTCCATACAGCTACTCATGGACATAAAGTGTCTATTGAGACACTGGAGACTACTAGAGGGGATGGGAGGCGAGCAAAGGAGGTTGAAAACAAACTTTCTGGCGGTATGGTGGCTCAAGCCTGTAATCCCTAGCACTTTGGGAGGCCGAGGCAGTGGGATCCGCGAGATCAGGAGTCGAGACCATCAGTAACAGTGGAAACCCCGTCTCTATAAAAATAAAAACTAGCCGGGGAGGCTGAGGTGGTGAGCCTGTAGTCCCAGCTACTCAGATAAGGCAGGAGAATAGGCGTGAACCGGGGCTTGAACTTGCAGTGAGCTGAGATCCGGCACTGCACTCCAGCCTGGGTGACAGAGCAAGACTCACGTCTCAAAAAAAAAAAAAAAAAAAACAAACTTTTGGGTGCTATGCTCAATACCTGGGTGATGGGATCATTTGTACTGCAAACCTCAGCATCATGCAATATATCAAGGTAACAAACTTTCACATGTGCCCACTGAATCTAAAATGAAAGTTGAAAAAGAAATGAAAAGACATACAAATGTTTTAATAAAGATGAAAAACATTCCTCCCAAGTTAGTTTCGCTACAGGTCTTCTCAGTACAGTTTCTATCTTCTATAGGTTTGGAGTGTGTATGGATTTTTAAGAAGCCCCCAGAAAAGTAACATTGGGCAACAAATTCTCTCAAATATTTTCTAAGTTTTTAATGATTATGGATTTGGTAGGCCTGTCAAATTTCATAATAGCTATAAGCAAATAGCTATCAATGTGGGTGAAGAAACTCCCATGCAAAGAGTAGTTAGATTTCTCCATGGGATCAGATTTTTTTTGCAAGAATTGTCTTTGTTGTGATACCCACAAGCTATGATTTGTTCACTGTGGGCAGTCAGCATTGCAATTGCTGTAAAGTTCTCTTCCTTTGAGTGTTAGGTAAAACTTGCAGTTGGTATATTGAGATTAGATTAGGGAAGAATTCCCAAGCTGGTTGTACTGTGTGTGTGTGTGTGTGTGTGTATTTTAAGAAATGTCTTGGCCCAGGTAATGTCGGTTGTATGCATTACCTTCCTGGCATACATTGATTAGCAACTAGGGAGGAGGTCCATGGTAAGATTCACTTGGCTGCTTGGCTAATACAATTTCTTTCCATCTCAATAGTGGGGATTCTAATGGAGGGAGAGAAAGATCATTACAATTAATAGGAAAAGAAGCCAATTGTTGTAAAGATATACACTGTGCATGGCGATTGCATTTATTGTCATTCAGGGATCAGAAAAAGCTATTATTTTATCTATGTAATCCTGTAGGGCTTGTGGGTATTGGATCTGGATTATAGCATTTTTAATGCTATTAAACATTAGCATTAATAACATTAGCACTAATCACAAGCATCCTGGTTGTAATATTTGGTGCATACTATATCTGGGCTCCATAGATAGTGGTCCATTACTCCATTTGTTTAATGGCACATGAGTTAGTAATAGTGGGTCTCATCTATCGAGGTATAATTGACATTGGTGAAGGTAGGAACTTTCTCAGGTAAAGAAGCGGCAGAACAACAGCATAGGCATAAATGTTGGAGGTCATTTGCAGCCAGCAGGAGGGAATCTGATTGTCGTCTTGGAGTCACCCAAATGCTGTTACCGGCTGCAAGAGTTGTTGGTTCAATCTCCTGGGTGTTCAGAGCAGGTCAACATTTGTTCCATAGTGCCCTTAGTGGAGCAAAATACATGGGCAGAAAATGAAGATGCTTCTCTCTCCAGATAGTGGTGGTTGGTTTGCTAGTTTAATGCTGGATAATGAACAGACTAAGACTGAGAATGCACCCAGAGTGAGTGGTTCATGCCGGGTTCTTGTCAGGATTGAGGGGAAAAGAAATGATCAAGCTCTGGATTTTCCATGAGGGAGAAGGAAGAAGTGGAAGAGCCAAGTTCCTTTGCTGTGGGCAGTCACTTCAGGGCCCCCATGTTTGCGAATACTGGTAAATCATGTTGTATCCAGTGGGTACATACATCCGCAGAGGTTGCAGCATCTCTGTTGGTGGTCTCTTCATTTGCTGTGAATTAAAATATGGTGTGCTTATACCAGAGAGGTATAGATTTAATGTAAGCATGACTATGGGCAGTATTTTTGGCTACTGGGAATGCTATTGTCCTGCATGTCCTTTCAATATCCCTTGTTTTAAAAATCCCATTGTGTCATTCTGTGATACCTGCTACTGTAGGACCAGAGAATAAATGAGAAATCCAAGCAGTGTTCTTTGGTAGTGCCTACTGTTGAATCTTCTTTGCAGAGAAGTGAGAGTCTTGATCTGACTGGATAACTTTCTATAATTTTTGTACTCCCAAAGGCCATACAAACTATTTTATCAACTCCTCAATAACATTAGCAAAGGTTGGTGTGTTTCGTGGGTAAGCCAAGAGTAAGCCTGTGTAGGTATTACTACACTGTTGTGGCATATGTAATAGTTCCTGCTGCTTCAGAGAGAGGCCCAATGAAACTGACTGGATTTGCCAGCTCTGATATGACCCTTCTCCTCCCATGCAGTAGGTCCAAGTGTCTAGATTTCTGGCCTGTGGTACAGTCCTTAACGGCTTTGTGTAAATGTCTCTTTGCTGGGTCTATTTCTCATTAGCAGTTGATTTTCATGATCTCATGATGCCCAAATGCCCTGACCTCTCCTGTGTAGGGTGTAGGGTAGCTCTTACCAAAGTTCTGGTGTCTCCCCTCTTTTCAAAAGGATTAACTGCTTTGGTAGTTTAGCTAGTTTGTCAGCTTCCAGGTTGTATTGTTTGTTGTGAGCTGAGATATGGTGTACAAAGATGCACAGAGTGGAGGCCAATGTGCTGATATTTTTCCCCACATCTCCTTACCCACGATGTCTCAGCCTTGTATGTTCCAGCCCTGATTTTGCCCAAGTCCCAACCCAATAGCCCATTAGCCACTGACCAGGAGTTGCCAAAAATGTGAAGCTTAGTAAAATGTTTGTCGAAGGCCTTCTCTATTTCTAGGGGTGTTGCACACAGCCGGGCCCATTGGGCTTTCGGTTCATCCCCTTATGGAAGTTAGAGTATTTGAATAAGGGTGATAGGCTGTGGCTATCCTTTATCTGACTCCCTTAGACCCTGTGCTCACTCCTTTAGTAAAGAAAAGCATTAATTTTCTTGTCTTGAGAATGCTGGTCATTCTCCCTCCATTCCCCAATGAGCAAGAGCCAGGGGCATTTCCAGGGGTTTTGGCAAGTTAACCTCACTGACAGAGTATGTGGCTGTTTACTCACACAGTAGTGATACTCCAGGAGGGCCAGGTGTAGTTCAATCCTGTAGATACCATTTTCATTTTAATAAAGAAGCTTCTGTTGTTGATCCAATTTTACAGGCAGCTCTTTCCATAACCCAGGGCATAACAGGAATCTCGGTCAATAGCGTAATTGTCTCTGCCCCACCAGGGCTTCAGTTTTGGTAAGTGCCCTGCATGCTGCCAGTGGGTGTCTGTCTAGTGAATACTTTAGGCTGAGGCTGAGAGCTGCTTACACCAAAAGCCCACGGGTAGGCATTTACCTGTTCATTTGGTCCAGAGGCTCCAGGAAGCAAATTTGGGAGCAGTGGAAAGTTGTAATTGCAAATCTTGTCCTTGGGAGCACTAGAGGGAGAGTCAAAGTATTAGCCTTCTTTAGCTCACCCAGTGCCTGTTGTTGCTCAGGTCCCCACTGGAAAAGGGAAGCTTTACAGGTGTCTCAATAGACAATTCAGCAAGGGTCAGCAAATACTGGAGGTGAGGAATGCATTGTTCTATCATTCCTCATGAATGTTGGGGCTTCTTTACTGATGTGGGCAATTTAAGCATGAGGAGCTTGTCTTTTACCAGATTGGAAATAGTTCACCCTTCTGAGTGCCTAGTGTAGCTCCCGAAATTTTACAGACTTATACCTTATATGATGTAATTGCCCATCCACTCTCAGTAAGAGGTTGTTTATTCAGGGTTGTGATGAACTGTGAAACAGAGTCTTGGTCAGGTTCTGCGAGGAGGATGTCACCAATATAATTCCAAAGCATAGTTTCTGGTGAAATTGTGGGGCAGGTGTCTATGTCTTGTTGGCAAAGACTGTGCAATTGAAGGACTATTTAAGTACCCCCAAAAAAGCTAGCATCACAATGAAGATGAGGGAAACAAAATAAATACCCCAAAAGCAAGTGGGTAAAGGTGTACTATTGACTCTCAAAGGCAGAGGTGAAATGTATTTGACTCAACTGTGAAATTTTTACTGAATAGAACGTGTTAGGCAAGTCTATAACTGCAGATTCAAATTCAGGGGGCCTTAGATGCCCTGGATTAATGGAAACTTACCTCTGATGTTTTGAATGACACCCGTTAAGGCCACAATGTCCTATAGAGGTGCTCTAATAAAGGGAACAGCCCTGTTGAAGTCTCTATGGTCTATAGTCTCCACTCAGTAGTGTCTCTCAGTGTAGGCCATATGGGGAATTGACAGGTGATGTAGCAGGAATCAGTGCTCCTCGTCTATCAATGTCACCGGTGACAGGCCATAATCTTTCAGTGTCCTGCTTCAGCTTCTGCTGTGGTGTATAAACCACCTGAACCAGGAGGGGCAGGTTAACTGGTTCCCACCAGTAAGCGCCCACCAGTAGCATAAAAACCTCAGTCTTATGTCATGAGTTTATCTGCTGCTTCAGGAGGTCTCTTCCAATAATGGGGAAACGGCTCATCTTGGAGTGGGGGCAAGCGGGACAGAAGCATACTTTTTACCAAAACTGGGCCCATTTTAATAGTTAAGAGGGGAATTATCCCTTTAATTAATTTCTTTAATTAACCTCCTCCCACACAGGTAACTCCTTGGCGGGGAGGGGATTCCTTTTAAAGCATGAGTGTTTCTTGGCATTAGGGAGATTTGGGTACCCCTGACTGACAGAGTTCTCCAGTGTTGTTTGTTGGAGCCCAAGCCACAGTTAATATGGTAAAAGGGCAACTGTCTGTCAGAAGGGAACTTCTGATACTGCAGGATCCCTGTGTGGAAGAAGATTCTTAGTCACTTGGCAGTGATCAGAGACAGTTGTGGAATGGGGGGTCGTAATCTAATCCTAGTAAGTATTGCAATTACTCCAATGATTCACCAGAGATCATCCAACTTGGGACCTTCTTGTGCCTTAGGGTCTAACATAACCTCTTTTGTTCATCTCATGGTTGATGCATATATGAGGGCTTGGCCATAGGTGGTTTGTTTGGCCCAGGAGGGGGCAGCCTCAGTGTTGATAGTAACTTCGGTTTAGGCCAGGTAGGGTTTATAGTATTAGCAGGCAGCATCTGACTCTGAGTTTGTCTTTCATGAGTTTCTATTAAATCCAGTGCAGCTATGGCCTCTTGAATTGTTTTAGCAGTAGCCACCATGCCCAAAGATTTTCCCAGGACTCCCGCCCCCTGAGAAACAATTGAGTGGACTCAGGAATCGATTCAGACTCCTCCAGTCTTGTCAAGTCATCCTGTCCCACCTCATTTGTTGCCTCCACTCCAACATGTCCAACTGGTGGAGGAGATCTTTGGCCTTGGCTAACTTTTTCCCTGGACAGTCTTCCCAGGACATTATGAGGTCTAATATAGGGTGGGCAGCCTTCTAATCCACAAAAATACACATCAGCAATACAGATGTGAACAGAGGTCTAATGCCTCTGTGTTGCTTCTTCCCAAATTCTGCTCTAATTATACAGAATCCATTAGTGGGGAAACAATTTTTCCATCATGCACTAATGCTCCCAATTGTTTAATTTCATTCCCAATTAGGTGGAATTTGTTCCCTGCCAGATGCATTCTATAGAGCCAAGCAGCCTCTTGTTTATTTGGTTCTTGGCCTGGGGCTCGGGTAAGAGAGAGGATGAGACTCCTCCTCTGAGCAAGAACTGCCCCTTCCTTCTTGGCTCTCCCTTTTTGTCTTTTCCATTTTTATTACTTTCTGGGTGGCTATAGGCAAAGCAGAGGGTAAATTATCCCAGTCCCTAGCATGGTGACACTGTGCTGCCTTTTCTTCTGGAGAGCACCTATTCTCCTCTCCAGGGACCTCTTTTCCAAACTGTCTCTCCCAGGAGTTTGGGCTCTTACATCTTTTCCAGGTGGCATCCTGATGATATATTGCTGCCAGCAAGGTCAGCACATACATCATGGTTAAGATTGCCTGTTCAACCTGACAGCAACCTCCTGTAGAGTTCCGGGAGGGGTAGGGATATAAACTTTTTTGCCTTTAGTCACTTTAAGTAACACTCCAGCTAGCTCAGCCCAAAGGTTGAGATATTAATATCCCTCTGGAGAGGGGATAGCATGATGACAACTGCAACATCATAATTGAGTATAACAACAGTAGAGGCATGCTACCTGCTTTCAAAGGGCCTCTCCACCAGCTGCCCTTAGGAGACCAACCTTGGCCCGATGTCTCTGCCTTATTGGCTCATTTACTTGCCTAGCTGTCTCTGGGGAGGAGGACATCCTCACATCTCAGACTACCCCAAATCCTCAACCCAGCCACAGGGAGCACTTCCCACCATAGCTTGTTATGCAGTCCAGGGTGACTCACCCTTGTTCCAGAGGCATGCACGCCCTCTCTTTTTCTATTTAGGTGCACAGGTGCACAATGTCCAATGTCAACTGAGGGGCGGACCCAGGTAAGTGGGCTGATCTCCTTCCCCAGTACCTTGGCATCTCAGACCCCAAAAGTCAGTTCTAATGTTGTGGGTTCACTCAACTACTGGTGCTACCTCCAGGCCAGGTCAATGAGATATACAAGGAGACTGCAAAAAGTATATTGTTGCAGTACAGCAATGAGCGATGCTGCGCAAAACTGCTACAGAGGCATTCTAAATGTAGAGTCTGAGCACTTAAGGCTGCCTAGGACTGATTTTTCAATTGATTGTCCTACTGACTGGGTAGACTCTCTACCAGTTTCTTGTTCACAAAAATCCCATCCTCCTCACCACTTGCAGTGAGTTCCAAGATTTCTGGGCTGATCAATGAAGAAGACTTGACCACGAGATGGCAGTAGCGCCCAAGAACCGTTTTTGTTTGTTTGTTTGTGTTTGTTTTTGTGAGAAGGAGTCTCATTCTGTTGCCCAAGTAGGAATGCAGTGGCAGGACCTCCACTCACTGCAACCTCCGCCTCCCGAGTTCAAGTGATTCTCCAGCCTCAGCCTCCCATGTAGTTGGAATTACAGGTGCCCGCCACAATGCCTGGCTAATTTTTGTATTTTTTGGTAGAGATGAGGTTTCACCCTGTTGCCCAGGCTAGTCTCGAACACCTGACCTCAGGTGATCCACCGCCTCAGCCTCCCAAAGTGCTGGGATTACAGGTGTGAGCCACCAGGCCCTGCCAAGAAGTTTTTTATTTCGGCAGTGCTTTGACAGGTTGCCAGAGAGGGGAAGTCTCTCACATCAGACCTTCCAGAGGCAGCAGCAGAGGGCCCCTGCCCCGAAGGGGAAGAGGGCAAGGCAACTCCTGGGGTAGAGGAGAATAGGAGAGGGCCTTATGTGCCTGGGCGATATGATTCAGCAGTAGGAGTGAGAGTCTCTGGGTCAGAGAGCTCTGGAGGCAAGCAGTAGCATGGGGTCTTTTATAGTCCTTGTGTTTGCCTTAACTGGGCTAACAGATGTCGGTGCAGTTTTGTGGGGGCATGCAAGGCAGGCAAGCCCTAAGTGGCTACACATGTGCTTACTTGAGGTATATTTAAAGCAATTGCCTGTGCAAAAAATTCGAGTTTCGCATTGGCAGGATTTCAACCTGCTGTGAGGAAGTATAATGGCAATATAGAGGCCAATATATGGAGGTCATGCTTAACCCACTGATATAATAACATGCCAATTAGTCAGTCACTCTGATTAATCTGACTGGTGTGGTCTGAGATCAAATCTGTTCAATCTGTACTATCAACAGGACTCTAAGCAGCAAGGTGAGATCAATCTGCAACATTAACCCGAACTTAAGGTGTTAAGAGCACACGTACAATACTACTGCTCCTGAGTTTTTATCTAAGAGAAATGAAAGCATGGGTCCACATAAAGACTTGTATGTGAATGTTTCGAGCAGCTTCATTTGTACTAGTGAAAAACTGGAAGCAATCCAAATTACCATACAATGAAATACTATGCTATGACAAATACTAATGAACTATTGATAGAAATAACAGCATGGGTGAATCTGAAAATAACTATGCTGATTGTAAGAAGACAAAAAAGAGTATACAGTGTATAATTCTATTTATATAAAATTCTATAAAGCACAAACTAACCTATAAAAAAAAGTAAGAGCAAGCGGATCAGTGGTTGCCTAGGGACAGGATGGGGATGGGTAGGGAGGAAGCAGCATAAAGGGGCATGTGAAAGCCTTAGGAGGTGATGAAAATGATTGGCATTTGAATATGTGAAGTAGGAGCTTATAGTGAAGTAGGAGTTATGCTTATAAAATATAAATAATTTGTATTTTATAAATTATATAAACTACATATAATTTCATTTAGTTTTAAATTTAAGGAATGGCAACATGTCTTGAGTCAAAGAACCCTCAAAACAACACCTTAAGTACAGCAAAGTCTTTGACGATGTATTTGCCAGTTAACTTATCTTTAAACATCATAATAAATAAAAATTGTCAAGACTTACTTGTTTCTATTTGTTTATTTTAGTGTGCTGTTGTTTTTTCACATTCTGGGTCATATTTTCAAAGTATTGTTCCACATTTTGTAAATGTATATATTTTCTTTCCAATATTAGTAAAGAGCATCTCAAGCAAGGTCCTGCTTTCTACTTTGATGGTATAGGAGCATGTTTGACTCAGATATGAACCACTTGTGGGCAGAGTTATGGGTGAGAAATCTGGTATTTAGGAACACTCTGGATTAGTTTTCCACTGGTGAGAAAATAAAAAAGCGATGAGCACTTTTTCCAAATACCATGTGATGAATCAAGGACTCAAACATGCTAACTGGGTTTGGACTATTCTATTACCAAAATATTCCAATCAATTCCTATGGACAGTTTGTAAACTGTCATTCCCAATGCCTCCTCATCCTTCATGTTCCATGAAAGGTCTCATAGCTTGTCAGACCTTTTGGGGAAGCATTTTTTAATTAAAAGTTAAGTCATGTGCAGGGCAGAGTGAGGCAAAATGGCCAGTGGTCAGGACCTAAAGACCTCTCCTCCACCTGGGCCTTGAGAGTTTGGGAGAAGCTCAGGAAGAAAAGCCAACAATCTGAGTCCACTGGGCTTTGAGGCAGGGGTCTTGCATCTGTACATGTGGGATAAATGATGTGAAAACCATTAGCTCTGCTGCTCATCCAGCTGCAGGAGAAAAGCTTTTCCTCTGATCAAGGTGATTATCTGGCTGGTGGACCTCATTTTGCACCAGGTCCTGATCCCTGAGTTGAACCCGAGTCCACAGTTCACCTGATGGAGAACTCAGAGTCAAAGTGCAGGCCCAAGTCAGGCTGTCTGACTGCTGCTTGAGGGCCTAGGGACAACACTCCCGGAGTCAGGAGGGTGGAGGTGAGGATGACAGTGAAATGGCCAGAAGGTGAAGATACATGTGAATATTCTCTCTTCATTAGGTCACATGGATGAAAGGTAATAGAAAGGTAGCACATACATTTTCAAGAAGTTAGAGCTGATAGTCAGAACACAAAGATGGTTGATTGTTCCACAGACGTGGAAGGCAGGGGCTCAAGACCTGTAAAATCCCCCACTGAGCAGATAACTGAGACAGTACTTCCCAGTGATGCACTCTGCTGGCAGACAGTGTGAAATTTTCCCGGAGAAGGCTCAGGCCATCAGTCCTTGGTCCATTTTCCGGCCCCACAGAGATGCTGATCAGAACACCCTCCACAGGGAGAGCATTGAGCAAGTGATTCCCTTTTTAGAAATTCTTCTAAGCCAGTCAGAAGATGACAAGCTTGCAGACGGAAGGGGATCAGAACCTGGGCAATGTCTTAGAGTGGCCGACCTATCGCTGTGTGTGGTTCAGAGTGTTTTCACTAAGACAAAACAGAGGGAGAAAAGAAAAACCCTACACCCATGCAAACTTTGAGTGAATACTGGAGCTTAATGTAACAGAGACCAATCGTGCTAGGAAATTTTATTACATTCTCTGAAGGAGTGGCAGGGTTCTGTGTTTGGGCTGGTTTCCGAAGTGCAGTAATTGTCAAGCTCACCAAAAGTGTGACAGAATCACGGAATTACCCTTGGTAGAAAGCCGGAATTACTCCTAACCCCTACCCTCATCCTCCGCCTGGACCAGAGAGATAAACAACTACTTGAGTTTTCAGAAACTACCAAACCTTGGCTCTAGCTCATCCTTGGCCAGAGCATGGAAGGTTGGGGTGAGGGACACGGTGAACAAGAACTGCATCCTCACGCTGTTCACACTTCCTCTTTCCCCCTTTTGCTCTTGTGTTGGGGTCAGAGGTTAGCAGGCAGGGTTCACTAAGGTTGTCAGTGGGAGGATGCGACCCCTGGTGGGTTCCACCCAGCCAGCTCAGTATTGGGGGCTCCCAATTCCCCTTTCTCCTGCAAGGAAAGACACCACAGCTGTGTCACCCTCCTTCAGAGACTGCAGAGTGGAGGTCTGTTTTCCACAAAACCTAGTTCTAAGCCATTTCTAGCAAGTGAGTGACTGGAAGCCTAGTGGTGACAGCTGCCCAGGGGGCAGGCTTAAATAGCAACCTCATTAGTGAACGAATTTCAAATTTCACACAAGAAGGGCAAAACCATGGGCTATTTTCTCGCATGAATGTTTGCCCTATTTTGGGCCCTAAATCAAATTGAGAAAAGCGTGACTAAAACACTCAAACTGAAAATATAGTTAGAGATATACACTTTGTGAGACTAACTCGGGAATCTACTGCCCTGCTTCTGCAAGGATAGGGCTCTATAAACCAAGCACCTTTTATCTATCTGTTTAACTCTGGTGCAGGGGAACAGAGCAACATTTAAGGTATAAACTAAATTAGTCTGTTCCTGAAGAGAACATTTGCTACTCACATTTATGGTGGAAGCAGCAATCTCACAACACAACAAAGCTCTCCTTGTGAGTGGAGCAGGCAAGTCCTGGGTAGGTCTAGACTACAAGGTTCACAGGCTCTATGCCCTAAGCTACTGATGCCCCTTTGTGCCAGAGGCTGGGTTTTGCAGCAAACTCAGTTCAGGCCTGGGAACCCTGAGCCCACCAAGAATCCTAAATAGTCAACTAAAACCCCTGAAATAGCCAGGCCTGTTTCTTTAATCATTAGTATTATTTGTATACCTTTAGGGGGTTCAAGTCCAGTTTTGTTATATGGATATAGTACCCAGTGGTGAAGTCTAGACTTCCCAGAGCAACAACAGGGTGGTAAATAATCTCCCTTGTGTAATCAACAACTATAACCCTGGCAGGTAGGGTGCCTACTATTCATACCGACTACAGAGAGCATGGACTCCTCTAACCTGATAAAGTATATGAAGCCAGTTACCAATTTATTACTTCTCAGCTCCAAATTCACCCTTCAATATATATATTCTTTGATAATAGAAGGATTCTTTAAGCATCTCTCCTTTAAAGTAACATCAAAGAGCACGATGTTACACTTACTTAATAGAGGGCTCTGGAGGGACAGACATTGAAAAAGGAAGCAGTATTTCTATGAATTCTGGTTCTCAGAGTTGTGGAAGTGAGGACATTCAGGATGCTTTGTCCCAGGCCTGGGCTCAAAACAACTGTCCCTCAGCAATCCTGCAGTCCTGGTGTGCCCTGATGATCAGCGTCTTGTGGCCCTCTTGATAGGGACATGCTGTTCTCCAAGTCACCTGCCCATTGCTTCTCTCTGCTCACTTGCTCCACAGCCCCACACACACATACACACACACACTCACACGCACACACATGACCAGGTTCATGTAGTCCTGTCAATACTGCAGCCCTCAACACTGAGACCCGACCCGAATCTGTGCAAGGGGCATTGTTTACCCCATGACTCCAACTGAGCCAGGCCCCCCAAACCCTACTTCACACCCAGTTACTAGCCACCAGCTATTGCTTGTCTACACTGCCATGCTCCAAAGGGTGCCTTCTTGCTTCCTCTGCGACCATAGACCAGTTCTGGCTCTGCAGACCAGCTCAGTTACTGGCAAACCAGTGGAACTTCTCTGCCATCCAGTGGGTTCTTCTCCAATTAGGTATGAAATCCAGCCTAATTGATGAATCTAATGAAAACTTAGAAGCTTTAATTCTAAGTTTGTCTTTCCTTGGGTACTCTCCCCCAGTCCCAGAAAACCCCATATAGAGTTGTCTTGTAATTATATAAGATATTTTATCATAGTTTAATGATTCTTTATATTAAACGTTCTCCTTCTAGATCACTGTGTGCTTTCTGTCTTCTGATTGAATCCATATTGCTACAGAACACATGTCTACAGCAAGCATCATTCTTAACGGAGAATCACTGAAAGCTTTCTCTTTAACAGCTGCATCAAGTAAGGATGTCCACTATCACCACTCCTATTCAATAGTTTACTGGGGGTGGTGATGGGGTCCCAGACAGAGCAATAGAGCAAGAAAAAGAAGTAAGATATTTGGAAAGGAAGAAGAAAGACTGGCACTATTTACAGATGATATGACAGTGTATATAAAATTCTACAATGTATTACAGAAAAATTATTAGAATCAACAGAAGAGTTTATACACTTGTAGGATAAAATCTTAATGAACAAAAGCCAATTGTATCCTATTTACCAGCTACAAATTTAGACAGTAAAAATTCCAAACATAGGATTTGCACAATATGAAGTGCCTAAGATAAAAAAGTTGCCTTATCGGAAAAATATAAATTATTACTTGAGCACATTAAAGGAGATCTTATTAAAAGGAGAGACAGACCAAAACCATGAACCAAACATTCGATATTGAGAAGTCAAATCTAAAATATCAGCACAATCTGAATTAGAACCCTAAACTAGCTGTTGGTTGAAATTTTTATGATGAGTTTGTAATTTAAATGGAATTGAAATGGACCAAAAGTAGCCAAGACACTTTTGAAGAACAAGGTAGAATTTACTGACTTATCCAAATATCAGAATTGACTATGGATCTGTAGTAATTGAGACAGTGTGGTATTTCAAACAGACAAATAGGGCCAAGCACTTAATAGCGAGTATAGGTAGATACTTGATTTATGGCACTGTAAACCAGTTGGCAAAAGGCAGACTTTTCAATAAGTGGTTCACTGAGAAAACTGGATATTCAAATGAATGAATAAATAAATAAATGCAACCCCACTCAACACAATACAAAAACATCAATTGCAGGTGGATTAAGACCTCACTGTGAAGGGCAATAGCATACACATTTTAGAAGAAAATATAGAGAATGCTTTCCTGGCCCAGGGTTTCTTAAAACAGAAAAGATTTCTTAAAACAGATTTCTTAAAACAAAAACGCACTAACCATCAGGAAAAGAATGATGAATTTGACTATATTATAATTAAGATCGTCTGTTCACAAAACATAGCACAAAGCAATGGGAAATACAAACAGAACAAGGGAAAATTTTGGGCACAGGAATGGACTAATATTTAAAATATTTAACAGGCTTATTAAGTCAGTAAGTACTAGATGAACAATAGAATAGAAACATGGGTTAAAAGAGGTAAATTTGAACAGGCCTTCTTGGATAGAAACTCAAAGAGCGTTTTGTCTCAACTTTAGTTTTGTGCTAAACACGAAAATATTAACAAAAGCTAATAATTTGGATATTGCCCAACAGTAGATTGGCAAAATTTAAATTCTGGCAATACTTGGTGTAGGTGAAGATGTGGAGCAGTAGGGACTCTCCGTGCTGCTGGTGGGATTGACAGCTGGCCCATTCACTACAGAGACCAATTTGGCATCATCTAGTAAAGCTCAGGATATCCATACCCTATGGCCCTGTGATTCTATTCTTGGATATATACCCTATAGAGATTTTTACACATGTGTCCCATGAGAAATGTGCAAGAATGTTCATAATAATCACTGAAAAGTAGAAGCAATCCTAATGTCCATCTGCTGTAGAATGGAGTAGTATAATCATACCATAATCACTTTGCTATAAGCATATGCTGGAACAACAGTCAACGATGGAGACAAAGGATCTACTTACTTATAGCTATTATGAACAACATGGAAGAGTCTCTTAAGTATAATATAGAGTGAAAGGAACAAGTTATAAAAGGAAACATGCCATATGATTCCATTTATACAACTTCGTATCAACTCTATTGTTTAGGGATGCATACAAAAGTGATAAAGCTATAAAGGAAAGCAGTGAAATGATTATTACAAAGTCAGAGCAATGACTATATCCATATAGGAGAGTGTGGGTTGTGATTGGGAGGAGTACAGCAGCTGTATTCTGGAAGGCTGGCAGTGATCTATTGCTTGACCTTGGTCCTGGTTACATAGGTGTCTGCTTTGTAAAATCTAAACCATATAGATATATTTTATGCACTCTTCTATACCTCAGATTTGAAAAATGCTTCCTCCAGAAAAAGTAATAGAAAGAAAAGTATGTGGAGTAGAAATGTTGATGAGGTTCAAATACTTAAGGATGAAAAACTTGATTTTCAAGAGACCAAGTGTTCACTGTCATTAAAAGAGGGCGAGAGAGCTGGGAGTATTTAAACAACAGGTTACACCCATCCCCTGCCACCACCACCAATCTAGTCATTACTCTAAGCTTTCTCATCTCAGATATTTCACCCTATATTTGTGTCAATTCCCAACTCAGTCGTGACAGACAAATTGGAGGATTGTCATCATCATTAATAAGTCATTAGGCACCACAGGCCCAGCAAGACTGGGCCACCACACTTTATGTCTTAAATGCAAGTAGGTACACCAGGTTGATTGGACAAGATTGTCTGTGCCTTTTACTTGACAGAATCCATTGCAGTGACTGAGGGTTTAACCTAAACACATTTAACTCAGACTCCTGCCCAGAGACCTCCATGTGCTGGAGAAGGCAGAGCAAACTGAGGAATGAATGCCCTCATTGTACTGTGAGAGTGGACAGGAAATTTATCATGGTACAACCGATGGTGGAAGGGCAAAGAGTTGGTTTAGGTTGTACACTGTATAGGGAGAAGCCAGGAGAAGGTTGGGTTTTTTTTCCAGTTGTTTCATCCTCCAGACTTTGCATTTCTAGGCTGAACACTGCTAATCTGTTTTGGCCGCATCTCTCACTCATTCTAATCTCTGTATCAGCAAGACAAAAATTGAACTATGTGGCAAATTGTACCGAAGACTTTGCTCAAGACAATTGTGAGTATGGAAGTTGTCCCGCGGGGAGGTGGGAGGGGGAAGGACACTTTCAGAAGAAATGCCAGCACTATGGTGGTTTACTGCTGACACAGAGACAGTTTATTCTCTCAGGAATTGTCTTTCATCCATCAGTCCAGCCAGTCAGCCAGCCAGCAAACAAATTTTAACACACAAAAAGTACGAGCAACATGTCTAACACTGGGAGGGGCTGGGTGTGTTTATTTGGGTATATACAATGAGTCACGGATTAAAATTGCTTTTAGCGGATAGACGCCTAGGTGTTCCACAGCATTACTGAACAAGCTGTCGTCATTTCCCCATCACCTCAGAAGACCTCCTTAATTACTTACGTATATTAACCGTAGAACGTATTTATGCATACCAGGCTCTACCTCTGGGCTTTCTATTCTGTTCCAGAGACCCAGTACCAGAATATTTAAATCACTGTGGCGTTAAATACGTTTTAATATCTGATAGGGCCAGTTTCTGCGCATTGCATTTTTTTTTCCCCTTTCAGGAACGTGTTCAGGCCCGCGGCAGGGGGCCGGGTCGCGCCTCCTCCTCGGCTCCGGTTCCAGCCCAGCCTCTGGGACACAGAGATGGAAATCCCGAAGCTGCTCCCCCCGGCTCGCGGGACACTACAGGGCGGCCACGGCGGTATCCCCGCGGGTGGCGGCCGGGTCCACCGAGGCCCTGACCCGCCGGCTGGTCCAGGTCCCCCGCGCCGCCTCCTGCTGCTCCGGGGCCCCCAAGATGGCGGGCCCGGGCGGCGGTGCGAGGCCCGCACGGCATCACGGGGCCCTGGCCCAAGCCTGTTGGCGCCGAGGCCCGATCAACCTAGCGGCGGCGGCGACGACTTCTTCCTGGTGCTGCTCGACCCGGTGGGTGGCGACGTGGAGACAGTGGGCTCCGGTCAGGCCACAGGGCCTGTGTTGAGGGAGGAGGCCGAGGAGGGCCCGGGGTTCCAGGGGGGCGAGAGCGGCGCGAACTCCGCGGAGCGAACTGCGCTAGGCCCCCGCTGCCTGTCAGCGGTTCCCACTCAGGCCCCGATCTCCGCCCCCGGCCCCGCCGCGGCCTTCACCGGCACAGTCACTGCATCCACAGAAACCCAGGGGACCGCCACTGTGCTGGGCGGCGTCCTCACCCTGGCCACGCCCCCATCACACTCCTGGGAGCCAGGGGCCGCTCCTGCCCAGCAGCCCGGGTGTCTGATCGCCCCGCAAGCCGGGTTCCCGCATGCCGCGCAGCCGGGTGATTGCCCAGAACTGCCGCCAGACCTCCTGCTAGCCGAGCAGGCCGAACCCGCGCCTGCTCCGGCGCCCGAGGAGGAGGTGGAGGGCCCGGCCGCCGCCCTGGGCCCCCGCGGACCGCTGGGCTCGGGCCCAGGCATGGTGCTGTACCTGTGCCCCGAGCGCAGTGCGGGCAATCCTTCGCCAAGAAGCACCAGCTGAAGGTGCACCTGCTGACGCACAGCAGCAGCCAGGGCCAGAGGCCCTTCAAATGCCCCCTGGGTGGCTGCGGCTGGACCTTCACCACCTCTTACAAGCTCAAGAGGCACCTGCAGTCTCACGACAAACTGCGGCCTTTTGGCTGCCCAGCGGAGGGCTGTGGCAAGAGCTTCACCACAGGAGTGCTTGGCCCAGCCTGAAGGCAGAAGGGCCATGAGCAGGAGAACTCATTCAAATGCGAGGTGTGCGAGGAGAGCTTCCCCACGCAGGCCAAACTCAGAGCCCACCAGAGCAGCCACTTCGAACCGAGGCCTTACCAGTGCGCGTTTTCTGGCTGCAAGAAGACATTTATCACAGTGAGTGCTCTCTTTTCCCATAACCGCGCCCATTTCAGGGAACAGGAACTGTTTTCATGCTCTTTTCCTGGCTGCAGCAAGCAATATGACAAGGCTTGTAGGTTGAAAATTCACCTGCGGAGTCACACTGGCGAGAGACCTTTCCTTTGTGACTTTGATGGCTGTGGCTGGAACTTCACCAGCATGTCCAAACTCTTAAGGCACAAAGGAAGCACGACGATGACCGGCGGTTCATGTGCCCTGTGGAAGGCTGTGGGAAATCTTTCACGAGGGCTGAACATTTGAAAGGCCACAGCATAACCCACCTGGGTACAAAGCCTTTCGTGTGTCCTGTGGAAGGCTGCTGTGCCAGGTTCTCTGCTCGCAGTAGCCTCTACATTCACTCCAAGAAACACCTGCAGGATGTGGACACTTGGAAAAGCCGTTGCCCGATCTCCACTTGTAATAAACTCTTCACATCCAAGCACAGCATGAAGACGCACATGACCAAAAGGCACAAGGTGGGCCAGGATCTCTTAGCTCAGCTAGAAGCAGCAAATTCTCTTACACCCAGCAGTGAACTTACCAGCCAGAGACAGAATGATCTCAGTGATGCAGAGATTGTGTCTCTCTTCTCTGATATTCCTGACAGTACTTCTGCTGCAGTGCTGGACACAGCATTGGTGAACTCTGGAATCTTGACTATTGATGTGGCTTCTGTGAGCTCGACTCTGGCAGGGCACCTCCCTGCTAATAGTAATTCCGTAGGGCAGGCTGTGGACCCTCCGGCCTTGATGGCCACCAGCGACCCTCCTCAAAGTCTGGATACCTCTCTCTTTTTCTGAATGGCGGCCACTGGTTTTCAGCAGAGCCCCTTAGATATGGATGAGGTCTCAAGTGTAAGTGTGGGGCCATTGGGATCTCTGGGCTCTTTGGCCATGAAAAACTCCAGTCCAGAGCCCCAGGCTTTGACACCCAGCAGTAAGCTAACAGTGGACACAGATGCTCTGACTCCTTCAAGCACCCTTTGTGAAAACAGTGTCTCAGAACTACTGACACCAACCAAAGCGGAGTGGAACGTACATCCTGACTCTGACTTCTTTGGACAGGAGGGAGAAACCCAGTTTGGATTCCCCAATGTAGCAGGAAACCACGGTTCTCAGAAAGAAACAGATCTTATCACTGTGACTGGCAGCTCATTTTTGGTATGAACCAACTCTATTCATTCCTTGCCATGTGGCTTACTTTTATTACAGTCAATTTTGAGGATGTTCTGGACTAAATGTCTAAGTGCAGTCATTTCTTTTTGGTTTGCAAAAAGAGCACAGCCCTGGACTACAAGTTTGGAGATCTAAATTCTGATCTCGAGTCTGGAACTGATAAGTTGTGTGACCCTGAGCAAGTCACTTAACCTTTCTGAGCCTTAATTTCCTTATTTATAAATTGAGGTGGTTTGAATAGATTGCTTTTAAGGTCTTTCTGCTCTGTGATTCCTTGATAATAGATTTATTTCCTTGAAAAATATGAGAACTTTTTCAGTGATGTGGTATGTCTTTTTGTTTTTGTTTTTTTTTTTAACTGCCCTCCCACCCCTCACATGGTCTTTTTTTGGCAAACGTACATAATGTTACATCATATTATGATGAACATCCATGTACTTTTCACTCCACTTCAGCAATTATGAATCCATGAACAGTCTTTTTTAACTTAGCCTCACTCACTCCCCATGTTCTAGTATTATTTTGTAACAAATAGCAGACATCTGATCATTTTATCCATAAATATTATTTATATATCTCTGAAAGCTGTGGGCTGATATGGAAAAAAAATGATAATTCCATTATCACAAGTAGTATTTACAGTAATTCTTTAATATCAGTAAATATCCAGTGAGTTCAAACTTTCAATTGCCTCATAAATGCTACTTGTTTTATTATTTTTAATTAGTAGAATCCCGTAAATCTCCTAAGTGTCTTCTTAATCCGTATGTTTCCCCTTCATCTTTGTTTTTTTCTTGCGATTTTGTTTATGAAATGAGGTTGTTTCACATGTAGCATTTGCTACGATTTAAGTTTTGCTAATTACATCCCTATGGTAATGTTTGCTTTCCTCTATCCTCTGTTTCTTTAATTTGCTAGTGATGTCTAGAGACTTGATGAGATTGAAACATGGCTTTTGGCATGAATGTTTCATAGGTTATGTTGTGTTCATTTAGTAGGTGGTGCATAATCTGTGGTTTTCTCTCTTTTGTGGTATTAGCAGCTGCTGCAGATAAATGCATTAATTCATGATGCTTCTGATATAATGAATCATCTTTGTAGAGTTACTAATCATTAGCAAAGGAGGAAATGCTATGTAATAGAAATATTATTCAATACCAAAATATTTTCTTAAATAGTCATAGAACTAACAGGAAAAAATAGATAGCAAAAAAATGTGTTGGCTGTTCTCACTGTTTATCTTCCTGACTTCTTTTGATGATGGAAGGCAGTTTTGTGGAATTTGTCAGCCAGGTCTTTGACATGAAACAGACCCAGGGCTAAATTTTGGCTCTGTGGTGTTGGTTAAGTGGCCTTGAATAAATTAGTTATTAAGCCTCAGTTTTCTAGCTTTTAACTGATTATAGCAATGCACACACATACCTGACACACTGTTAAATTTTCTTCTCTTCCTGTTTCTTGCGTTAAGAAAAAATACTCTGTGTTTTGGCATATTTTAGTGAATTTGTACCATTTTTATTCTCAGTCCTTTTATAATAATTGGAGTATTTTAATCTTATTCATGTGCAGACAAAAGAGCTTTATGAAGTTCAGGGTGAAGTAGTCAAGGGAATCTGTTTATTCCCTCTTCCCTCTACTGAATAATTTTCCCTCTAAGAATTGCTGTGGGTAATACCATGAGTGGAGACATTGCCCACATGCAGAACAGCATATCTCTCCATTTGATCAATTCCCACATGCATAACAGCATATCTCTCCATTTGATCAATTTGTCACCATCTTTGCTCTGCTTTGAAAGTCAGGCTTCTCTGTGACTGTGAAGCCTGCTGTTCCCTGAAAATCTGATAATGGAGCAGTGGAGGTTTCTTTCTTTCTGTGCTCTGTAGATCAAATTGTTTGCACTTGGAATTTCCCAGAGTTGAAAGGAAAGACTGAACTGGAATATTGTGTAAACTGTCTGTCTTACATTAGTGTAGCATTTTGCAATTTGGGGAACATCTTCACAACTTGTGTCTCGTTGTTCAGAACAACGTTGTGAAGTAGTTTTGGCAATGTCTGTGTTTCATGTAATTTAGCCAACTCCCATTCCAACTCGGCTTTGGCTAAATCTGACAATTCTATATATAGCTTAAAACAAAGAAGACACATTCTCTTTACCCCTCCCAGTCTACCCGTCCAGCCTTCATGATTCATTCCTGTGTCAAGGTTAGTCGCTGTTTTCCATTTGAATTGGTTTCTTTTATGGTCAGTTTACTTTCTTCCCTCTCCCTTCCCTTTCCTGCACATTCCCATCCTTGCCACGCCTTTCTGTCCTCTTTTTTAATGGATATATCTTTTTCCTGCCATTATCCCTCAGACATTCTCCTCATGGCACATTTTCTTCGAATGCTAACATTTACTGAGTGTACATTGGAGTTCTGTGCATACAGGAAGAAGTTATTTTCTGAGCTTAGATAATACTATGTGTATATGTGATTAAAATGATGAAGATTATTTTCTATACCCTTCAAATTAGAAGTGGATTTCTGTTTCATTACTTCCAATTTAAAAAGTTTTTGCCAGAGAGTTTTGCCAATACTCTCTTATTTGCTCTAGTGTACTAGTCCAGTAGTGTTTGCATGTGGATGTCTGTGGATGACAGTTATTGTAGCACTTTGGCAGTGCACTAAAAATTTGCCACTATGAAATATTTCTGTATTGCGTGTGTGTGTGTTGAAATACGCACACAGCTCCCCCCCCATATATATTAAAAGTGGTTGTATTCATTTAGTGAAAAAAAAAAGTAGATGTACTTTTGTAAATCAGATAAATGCTTGGAATTTGATTGTGTCTACCCATTCAACAGTTTTCCCTCTTTGCTCTGGAAATATTTGTACTCATATAGCATATTTCAAAAATGTCGTTGTTCATTAAGGCCTCTTAAATAGACCACTATTTTTTGTGTCTGGCAGATGAGTATGTCAAGGATTGAGATGAACACATAAGTCTTGGAAATTAAATAAATTTATAAACATAAAGATAATTTAATGCTGTGACTTCATTTTTTTAAATTATTTAAACCAACTTTCTCCCAATAAAAAATTATAAACTATGTCTTGTCCTGCTTATTCCTGGACAAATTTTCAAAGGACAGATGTTACGTTCTCAGAGGGAACAGCTTTTATTTGTCCATGGGCTCACAAAGTTTCACTAAACAAATTTGTTCAAATGATTTCTCTTTCAACATCATTTTCTAGCAAAATCATGGAAAACAGCTTTACACTTTCAAGGTAATAGATATAATTCTGTTGGTGGTGATAAGCTGCACTTGACTCATCTGAAAAATGTTGCCATCACTCCTTTTAAATAATGGTAGTTGTTTTAATTTCTGCTTCTCTTCAGGCATTGACTTATTAAAACTTCTCATCAACTGAAAACACAGTAACATAATGGCTTAAAAAGAATTGTGTTTCTAGGGCTCCATTGATCTTGTTGGTCATAAGCTAAAAATACACTGACATTGGTATTTTTTTTTTTTTTTACCAATTACTATAATTAATACAACAAAATGCTTTAGTAGTAGTCGAGAAACATGGATAGACTATGAAGTTTGTCTCTGTGACCTACATTTTTCATGTTCATATCTGGGAAACATATGAGAAAGCAATTTGTAAGCTGGAGATTATACTATATATATTCAAAATTAACAAATATTTACTGAGCATCATTGTGAAGATTACCCCATAACATATTGAGGGGTCTGTGAGAGGAGTACTGTATGACCTTGACCTTTAAACAGATCGCTGTTGATGGGAGGAGATAGAAAAATAATATATTAAATTATTGAAGAACAAAAACAGAAAAATGTTTACTTTGGCACCAAAATGAAAATGATTAAGAGGTAAAAACAAAACAAAAAAAACAGTAAGAATAATGAGACATTTATTCTGGACACAGAGAAGCCAGCAAATATGTTTTAATAGAGGAGTCAGATCATAAAAATATTGTTTTAGAAAAGTTAATGTCATGCTAGTGTACAATGTGGATTAGATGGGAAAGACCGGAATAGGAAAATCAGTGAGAAAGCTTTTGGAGCAATCAAGGTGTGATATGAAGGATGAAGCCAGAACTAGGATAGTGCCAGTGGAAATCAAAAGGAAGAAAGAGGTATTGGAAATATTTTCAGATATTTCCAGTATTTGAAGACAGATTTCAAATATCAGATAATTTCAAATCTCTCTTCAAATACTGAAGAGACAACTTAGTACCTCATTGTGGGGGAAGAAACGAGGGAGGGAGGGAGAGAGAGAATGAGAGAGAGAGAGATCATCATAGAAACCAAGAATGGTAACTCAGGTTTCCTTGGGGACTATAATATATTTTTACTAACAGAATGAGGGAAGTAAGGAAGAGTTCATTTTGAGAATCAGTGTATAAAGATGGTGTATTTAGTTAAATAATAGTTGTTAAAGCATTGTTATCCTACATGAGGATACATTATAATGTGGATACAATTGTGGTTTATCCACTTTCTAGAAGACACCAAAAGGCTACTCTTTTTTTTTTTTTTGGCAGGGGGTTCCTTTAGGCATTCTCAGAGCTACCTACACAGTTATGATCCTCTTACCTCCTTTTGAAATACCAGAGACCTCCCCAGCTTGTCCTGAATGATCCAGATCTGCATTGGCCAATATGGTAGCTACTAGTCATATGTGCCTATTCAGCATTTGAAATGTGTCTAGTGCAACCAAGGAACTGAATTCTTAATTTAATTTAAATTTAAGTTTTAAAACTGAAGCAGTTATAAAACATTTTTCTGTTAGACACAACTCTATTGTTTTGGCAGGACTAAATTTCACTTTAGCCATTGAAAATTTAGTATCCAAATTGAGTTGTGCTATGAATGTAAAATATAAACCTTAATACCAAAAGTTTTCAGAGGCTTAATACAAAAAATTAAATATCTGATTAGTATTTTAATATTGATTACATGTTGAATAATGTTTTGAATAGATTTGGTCAAAAATTCAAATTAATTTTATCAGTTTCTTCTTACTTTTTTAATGTGGCTACTAAAAAAATCTGAAATAAAGGCAGGACACAGTGGCTCATGCCTGTAATCCCAACACATTAGGAGGCCAAGGCGGAAGGATCACTGTGACCAGGAATTCGAGGCTTCAGTGAGCTATGATCCCACCGCTGCACTCCAGCCCAGGTGACAAAGTGAGACCCTATCTCTTTAGAAAAGAAGAAAATTAAAGAAAATTTAAAATTAAACATATGGCTCTTTAAAAAAAATAAAATTACAGATAAGCTCATTATATTTCTATTGGACAATGCAAATCTGGACATTACATCACTTCCTAAGACTACTCTGTGTGAAAATGAGCTATGCCTTCTGTGCTGTATACTAACTTTTAAGATTCACTGGGTATTCTATTTTATGTTTAGGGTATAATAGTCTATGTATTATATTAGGAATTCAGTATTTTGTCATGAATTTCAGCAGTTCACTATGAAAGTAGAAGTAAGTTTCACCTCCATCTGTCTCAGTTGGAGCTGGGAAGAGTAAGATGGTGAAAAGTTCAATATTCCTGGATCTGTGTGAGATTGCCTCATTGAGGCATCTTACTTATCATCTCTTCTGTCACTAAAGAGAGTCGTGAGGCAAGGGATAGTGTGAGAACCCCTACAAGAGTCTTTCCATTTTGTAGTTTCCCTGTCCACTAAAAGAGAGAACTCTAGAAGGAATGGAACAAAAATAAAGGGTAAAACATTAAAGGAGTGTAAATAACTCTCCAGGAATTACATTGTATTTGATGGTGAATTTGATAGGAGTCCCACATTGTCACCTAGGATAATTTCTCACTCTTGTTAATTTAAAGACAGACAACACTCTTTTAACTTTTCATTTTTCTAAAGACAATATCCGAATGTGGTATTTTAAAACAAAGCACACAAAGATACCTAACAGCACCAACAATTTCTGAATCCCTTAAGACCATCGATTCTATTTGTTTACTAAGCTATCATTCAGCACTTATGTATTGAGTACCTAATATATGAGGTATTGTGAATTATTACACCTAAAGTGTAACTCAATCCATTCCAAATTTTTTTGAGTATCAATTATGTAACAGGTATTGTCCTTATGTTTAAAGATATGATCTATATGGGAAACTATTAAAACCAGTGTATAACAGAGCTTTAAGAGGTACATTATAGATTTACCAGAATAAGAAGTACCATTTTCTGTAAGTGAGCATAAATTTTGATGATGGGAAACCAATATACACAATATCAGCAAATATAGTATTTCATCAGAAACTGAAATTTTGTTTAAAGTATAAATATCACAACAAAAGTATTCTAAACTAAAACTTTGACAGGTTTCTGAGAAGTAGATTTGATAAACTGTAGCAAAATATGAAAATTAATTATGAAATATACTTTATTTTTTATTTATTTTTAGATTGCAACTTTTGGCTTCATGAATCTTATACCTATAAGTGATCCTGGGGATTGTGTACTTATCTCCCTCATTATATGAATGAGGAAAGGTATTAGGCCTACACTTTGTGTGTAAATTTCTTTTCTTCTTATTATAAGACATTATGGCAAAATTTAATTCTGTGGAAAAATAAGGACATTATTTTGAAGATAAATGTATTATATTGACACACCAGGTGGAAGGAATGAAATAGTAATTAATTTCAGGTAACATTTGGGACTGAAAGTTAGAGTTAAATATGGAGGAACCTAAAAGTTCATCAGTGCTCTGGGGTGGGGGTTCTGTTAAACAAGTAAGTGTTTTGATTTCTGGTAAAAAAAAAAAAAATAGTAGCTTAACATTTTTGAAAATTAGGGAAAATTTTGTTTCAAAATAGCAAAATAAAACTTTCTTTAATGCTGAGAATTTTTTAATTTTCAAGATGTGAAACACTCACAAAGGGTAAAAAACAAACATTTTCCTTATAGCATAATAGCAAAAGAAAGTGATTTATTTTAAACAAGACTAACCTCTCTCTTCTGTTTACAGTACAGCATAGAAGCTAACTTCAGAATTATCTTGTCTTCAAATGACAGAAGGAAACTGTCCACTTGTCTGCTTAGAAATTTTCCAGAACAGAGAACCCTAGTGGAAATACCATTGAAGGAGCAGCAGCAGTTCATCCCAAGCTAGTTTCAACTTTAGTGCTGCCTTAGTGAGTCCTTTCCTGTCCAAAGTGCCAACATTAGCTAGTTTAACACCAACTACAGTCAACTTTTAGTACTTGCTATGTGTAAGAAAATTTAGCATTTTCTCGTTCAATTCACATATGATTGTGGGCTTCCTGGTGCTAATTATTAATTATCTCATTATAATATTAACAATAATCAGTTGGCATGTCTTATGATAATAATTACACTTCAATATTTTATCTTCATTTAAAAGTTGTTTTGACTAAATAAAATTTTGCTTGACATAGGGGTACATTTTTCTACATTATTTGAGTATGTCTCAATCATCTCTGTATTTTGGAAGCAATACAATTTAGAGCTCTGTTAACATTTATTTAGATAAGTGTTTTGAATTATAACCTTACAATGTTGGCTACTTTGAAAATGGAGAAAGGCAAGCATCCCCCACATTCATAGATCAGTGATAAAGTCCCTGGAAAAAATTTGGGGAGTGAGACATTAAGTAGGTCTTAGAGTTAAGATCAAATTCATAAGAAAAAAGCTATTTGATTCTGTTGTTTAAAATTATTCATTTATATTTATCAAGTTTGCTGCTGAGTATAATCTTATATATCATATAAACTTATAGAAGCCTATTTTTAAAACTCCGTTTAAAGTATTATGTCATTAATTGGTACTTTAAAAAATAGGCTAACTGGTATTATATTTTATTTTTACAAAGGGCATCTGATAGCATTTAGACTTTGAAATTTGAATATAAAATATATACAGTCCTAAATATAACATTTCATAATATTTGTAAGGTAGTTCTGACTATGATTCATAATAGATTATTTTGCAACAACAACAACAAAAAAATATTTTACAAGGGTAAAATGTTACGTGCATCCACAGCCAACATTACATTTACTTTCCACTCATATATTCATAATAAGACAATAGTAAAAAGCATTGAGAATTCTTCTCAAAGATGGAAAACTATGGCTAAAAAATATAAGAAGGATTTTACAATAGAGCAACATACTTTTTACTTTCTCGAAAGCCTTTGATCAACAGCATCTGGAAACAAAGATGAGAGGCACATGTTCAATATTCTCCAGCATTTTCCATTTATACTGAGCAATACAAAGACATCAAATAGACATTATTGCAATATTTAATGATTGTCTAGTACAAACTACATGAAGAATCATCCAGGGTACATAATACCCAGTGAAAAGAGAGATTTCCTTAATTGACATCCTGCATATGAAATGTCAAAAGTGGTCAAATTAAATGTTATTTTACTTGACACTGAGAGTAGGTGGTGCTTTCCACAAAGAAATACTCTTTAAAGGAGTTTTCCTTTCCACTTACAGTGAATATTTGATTCAGATAATGAAAATCGCTATTCACTCTCTTAAAATCTTTGCCTGTCCTCTTTGTCGTTATTATTATTATTTGTTGGGAAAGGCAGTCTCATGTCTGCAGTTTTTGGTTCCCACTTAGCCACATATTTATGGACCTTGGGCCTGGAACACTCCCTAACCAAGAGATAAAATGCCCACATGATTATGCTGGACTTACCACCTTGTGCAAGAGTATCTTTCCCTGGTGCAAGCTAAATGCGTACCTATTTTTCTGCTTAAGCATGTGGGTTACATGACACCTGGCAAACCCCACTGCCATACCTTACCTCCCTAAGGAAGGGTTAGGATCCTTTCTCTGCAGCAGGAGAGGGGTGTGCCATAGGCAAATTTCCCTGTTGGTTGCCAAAAGAGATCAATTAGCCATGGGAAATCAATGCACACTATTGAAGTTTATCATGCTCTCTTTATGTAGTAAAGCTTTGCTCCATCCATTGCTTAACTGTGTTGTGGAGTTTTTTGGTGACTCCAATACCCAGATACAGTGGGCAGAAGTGTTTGGAGTCCTCCCCTGGAATTGGTAACTGGTGCATGGTATTCTGCTTGATATTGCTATTATTTGTAATAATTTCCATCTGAACTCATTTCCTCAATGTTGTGAGATTTGTTCATGTTCATTGGGTGTAGCAATTCATTCATTTGAATTTCTCTATAGAATCACGATATTCATTCACATGTCAATGAGTATGTGCATTGTTTCTTGATTTTGGCTGTAACAGATAACACTATTCTTCTATATATATTTTAGTGCATTTTCATATGGATTTCTATGGGTCAATACCTAGAAGAATGGAAAAGTTATATAGTAGTATGTGTAATGGTTCCAATTGCTCCATGTCTTTTCCAAAATTGGCATTTTCAACTTTTTAATTTTAGCCATTACTATTGGTTATCTAATAGTATTTCATTGTAGTTTTAAATGTACATTTCTATGATTACTAATGGGCTTGAGAATCTTTTCATGTTTATTGGATATTTGGATATCTTATTTTTGAAGTCTTGTGTTGTTTAAGTGGGTGAGGGCTTTGTCTTTTTCTTGATTGATTTTTAGGGATTCTTTATATATTCAAGGTAAAAGCATTTATTAGACATATATGAAAAAAATTATCCTACTCCTTTTATTATTTTTTATAATTAAGTTCCAGGGTACATGTGCAGGATGTGTCAGTTTTTTACATAGAGAAACGTGTGCCATGGTGGTTTGCTGCACCTATCAACCCATCACCTAGGTATTAAGACCAGCATGCATTAGCTATTTCTCCTGATGCTCTCCCTACAACTGTCCTCCCCTGACAGGCCCCAGTGTGTGGTATTCCCTTCCCTGTGTCCATGGGTTCTCATTGTTCAGCTACTACTTATAAGTGAGAATGTGGTGTTTCGATTTCTGTCCCTGCGTTAGTTTGTTAATAATGGCTTACAGCTTTATCCATGTCCCTGCAAAGGACATGATCTTGCTCTTTTTTATGGCAACATAGTATTCCATGCTGTATATGTGCCACATTTTTCTTAATCCAGTCTATCACTGATAGGCACTTGGGTGATTCCATGTCTTTGCTATTGTGAATACTGCTGCAATGAATATACATGTCCATAATCTTTATAATAGAATTATTTATATTGCTTTAGGTATATACCCAGTAATAGGATTGCTGGGTCAAATGGTATTTCCAGTTCTAAATCTTTGAGAAATTACCACACTGTTTCCTACAATGATTGAACTAATTTACATTACTAACAATAGTGTAAAAGTGCTCATTTTTATCTGCAACTTTGCCAGCATCTGTTGTTTCTTGACTTAATAATCACCATTCTGACTGGCGTGAGATGGTATCTCATTGTGGTATTCATTTGCATTTCTCTAGGGATCACTGATATTGGGCTGTTTTTCATATGTTTTTTGGCCACATGTATGTCTCCTTTTGAGAAGTGTCTGTTCATGTCCTTTTCAGAAGTGTCTGTTCATGTCCTTTGCCCAGTTTTTAATGGGGTCATTTTTTTTTCATATATATTTGCTTAAGTTCCTTGTAGATTCAGGATGTTAGACCTTTATTAGATGGATAGATTGAGAAAATTTTCTCCCATTCTGTAGATTGTCTGTTCATTCCGATGATAGTTTCCCTTTCTGATGATAATTTCTTTTGCTATGCAGAAGCTCATTAGTTAAACTAGATCCCAATTGTCAATTTTTGCTTTTTGTGCAGTTGCTTTTGGTGATTTTGTCATGAAGTATTTGGCTGTACTTACGTCCTGAATGGTAATGCCTAGATTTTGTTCTAGGGTTTTTTATAGTTTTGTGTTTTACATTTAAGTCTTTAATCCATCTTGAGTTAATTTTTGCATATGTGTAAGGATGGTTCCAGATTCAATTTTCTGCATATGGCTAGCCAGTTGTACCAGTATCATTTATTAAATAGTGAATTTTTCCCCATTGCTTGTTTTTGTCAGGTTTGTTGAAGATCAGATAGTTGTAGATGTGTGGTCATATTTCTGAGATCTCTATTATGTTCTATTAGTGTATGTGCCTTTTTTTGTACCAGTACTATCCTGTTTTGGTTACTGTAGCCTAGTAGTATAGTTTGAAGTCAGGTAGCATGATGCCTTCAGCTTTGTTCCTTTTGCTTAGGATTGTCCTGGCTATATGAGCTCTTTTTTGGTTCCATATGAATTTTAAATTAGTTTTTTTCTAATTCTGCAAAAAAATGTCAATAGTAGCTTGATGGGAATAGCGTTGAATCTATAAATTACTTTGGGCAGTATGGCCATTTTCACAATATTGATTCTTCCTATCAATGAGCATGTAATGTTTTTCCATTTGTTTTTGTCCTCTCTTATTGCCTTAGGCGATGGTTTGTAGTTCTCCTGGAAGAGGTCCTTCACTTCCCTTGTTAGCTGTATTCCTAGGTATTTTATTCTTTTTGTGGCAATTGTGAATGGGAATTCATTCATGATTTGGCTCTCTGCTTGTCTGTTGGTGTATAGGAATGCTTCTGATTTCTGCACATTGATTTTGTATCCTGAAACTTTACTTAAGTTGCTGATCAGTGTAAGAAACTTTTTGGATGAGTTGTTGAGGTTTTCTAGATATAGGCTCATGCCATCTGCAAACAACGGCAATTTCACTTCCTCTGTTCCTATCTGAATACCTTTTATTTCCTTCTCTTGCCTGATTGCCCTGTCTAGAACTTCCAGTGCTATGTTGAATAAGAGTGGTGAGAGTGGGCATCCTTGTCTTTCACCAGTTTTCAAGGGGAAATGCTTTCAGCTTTTGCCCATTCAGTATGATATTGGCTGTGGGTTTGTCATAAATAATTCTTATTATTTTGATTATGTTCTTTCAACACCTAGTTTATTGAAAGATTTTAGCATGAAGGGATGTTGAATTTTATTGAAGAACTTTTCTGCATCTATTGAAATAATCACATGGTTATTTTCTTTAGTTCTGTTTATATGATGAATTACATTAATTGATTTGCCTGTGTTGTACCAGCCTTGCATCACAGGGATGAAGCTGACTTCATCATGGTGGATATACTTTTCGATGTGCTGCTGGATTCAGTTTGTCAGTATTTTATTGAGGATTTTTGTATCCGTGTTCATCAGGGATATTGGCCTGAAGTTTTCTTTTTTTGTTGTATCTCTGCCAGGTTTGGGTATCAGGATCATCCTGGCCTCATAAAATGAGTTAGGGAGGAGTCCCTCCTTTTCGGTTTTTTGGAATAGTTTCAGAAGAAATGGTAACAGCTTCTCTTTGTACCTCTGCTAGAATTCAACTGTAAATCCTTCTGGACCTGGGTGTTTTTCTTGTTTTGTATTGTTTTGTTTGTTTGTTTGTTTTTATTCGTAGGTTATTTATTACTATCTCAGTTTCAGAACTCATTATTGGTCTATTCAGGGATTCACCTTCTTCCTGGTTCAGTCTTCAAAGGGTGTATGTGTCCAAGAATTTATCAATTTCTTTTAAATGTTCTAGTTTATTTGCATAGAGGCATTTATAGTATTCTCTGATGGTTGTTTGTATTTCTGTGGAGTCACTAGTGGTATCCCACTTATCATTTCTGATTGTGTTTATTTGAATCTTCTCTCTTTTTTTCTTTATTAATCTAACTAGTTGTCTATTTTATTGATTTTTTGGAAAAAAAAAAAAAGAAGAAGAAGAAGAAGACAGCTCCTGGATTTGTTGATTTTTTGAAGAGTTTTTTGTGTCTCTGTCTCCTTCCCTTCCGCTTGAGCTTGGTTATTTCTTATCTTCTGCTAGTTTTGGGGTGTATTTGCTTGTCGTTCTCTAGTTCTTTTAGTTGTGATGTTAGGGTATCAATTTGAGATCTTTCTTGCTTTTTGATCTGTATTTAGTGCTATAAATTTCTCTCTGAACAGTGCTTTAGCTGAGTCCCAGAGATTCTGGTATGTTGTATCTTTGTTCTCATTCGGTTCAAAGAATTTCTTGATTTCTCCCTTAATTTCATTATTTACCTAGAAGTCATTCAGGACTAGGTTGTTCAATTTCCATGCAGTTATGTGGTTTTGAATGAGTTTCTTAATCTTGAATTCTAATTTGGTTGCCCTGTGGTTTGGGAGACTGTTTGTTATGATTTCATTTCTTTTGCATTTGCTGAGGAGTGTTTTACTTCCAATTATGTGATCATTTTTGGAGTAAGTGCCCTCTGGCACCGAGAAAAATGTATATTCTGTTGTTTTGGGGTGAAGAGTTCTGTAGATATTTAACAGGACCACTTGATCTAGAGCTGAGTTCAAGTCCTAAATATCTTTGTTAATTTTCTGTCTCAATGATCTAATATTGACAGTAGGGTATTAAAATCTCCCACTCTTATTGTGTGAGAGTCTAAGTCTCTTTGTATGCCTTTAAGAACTTGTTTTATGAATCTTGGTGCTCCTGTATTGAGTGCATATATATTTAGGATAGTTAGCTCTTCTTGTTGAATTGAACCCTTTACCATTATGTAATGCTCTTCTTTATCTTTTTTGACCTTTGTTGATTTAAAGCCTATTTTGTCAGAAACCAGGATTGCAAACCCTGCTTTTTTCTGCTTTCCATTTGCTTAATAAATTTTTCTTTATCCTTTTATTTTGAGCGTATGTGTGTCTTTGTAGCTGACATGTTTCTTTTGAATACAACACACTGATGGGTCTTGTTTTTCAATCCAGCTTGCCATCCTGTGTTTTTAAATTGGGGCATTCAATCCATTTATATTTAAGATTAATACTGTAATGTCTGAATTTGATCCTCTCATCATGATACTGGCTGGTTAGTTTTGCTGACTTGTTAATATAGTTGCTTCATAATGTTGTTGGTCTGAGCACTTCATTGTGTTGTTGTGGTGGCTGGTAATGGTTTTTCCTTTCCATGTTTAATGCATCCTTCAGGAGCTCTTGTAAGACAGGCCTGATAGTGATGAATTCCCTCAACATTTGCTTGTACAAAAGGATTTTATTTCTCTTTCACTTATTAAGTGAAAAGATAAATAAATTATGAAGTGAAAAAAGAAATATCACTTGGCCGGATATGAAGTTCTGGGTTGACAGTTCTTTTATTTAAGAATCTTAATTATTGGCCCTCAATCTCTTCTTGCTTGTAGGGTTTCCACCAAGATTCCTGCTGTTAGTCTGATGGGCTTCCCTTTGTAGGTGACCTGGCCTTTCTCTCTGGTTACCCTTAACATTTTTCCCTTCATTTTGACCTTGGAGAATCTGATTATTTTGTGTCCTGGGGTTGATCTTCTCGTAGAGTATCTTATTGGGGTCCTCTAGATTTCCTGAATTTGAATGTTGGCCTGTCTTGCTAGGTTGGAGATGTTATCCTGCAGGATATCCTGAAGTGTGTTTTCCAACTTGATTCTATTCTCCCCATCTTTTTCAGGTACTCCAATGAGTCATAGATTCAGTCTTTTTATGTAGTTCCATAGTTCTCAGAGCTTTCGTTTGTACTGTTTCATTCTTTTTTCTTTAATCTCACCTGCCTGCCTTAATTCAGCAAGACAGTCTTCAAGCTCTGATATTATTTCTTCTGCTGGGTCAATTCAGCTATTTTTCATGTCTATGCATCATGAAGTTCTCGTGTTGTGTTTTCCAGCTCTATTAGGTCATTTATGCTCTTCTGTAAACTGTTTATTCTTGTTAACCAATCCTGTAATCTTTTATCATTGTTCTTAGCTGCTTTGCATTAGGTTAGAACATAATCCATCAGTGAAGTTCATTATTACCCACTTTCTGAAGCCTACTTCTGTCAGTTCATCCATCTCAACTTCAGCCCAGTTCTGTGCCCTTGCTGGAGAAGTGTTGTCATAATTTGGAGGAGAAGAGGCATTCTGGCTTTTGGAATTTTCAGCATTTTTACATTTGGTTTTTCTCATATTTGTGGTTATCTGCCTTTTGATCTTTGAGCTGGTTGCAACTGGACGGGTTTTTAAAATTATTTTTATTATTATACTTTAACTTCTAGAGGGTACATGTGCATAACGTGCGGTTTTATTTATATGTATACTTGTGCCAACTATTTAACATTGCTTGCACCCAGCAACTCGTCAGCACCATCAACTCGTCATTTACATCGGAAAACTCCTGAAAATGCAATCCCTCCCCCTCCCCCACTCCCATGATAGTAGGCCCCAGTGTAATGTTCCTTCAGTCCAAGTGATCTCATTGTTCAGTTCCCACCTATGAGTGAGAACATGCGGTGTTTGGTTTTTCTGTTCTTGTGATGGTTGCTAGAATGATGGTTTCCAGCTGCATCCTTGTGTCCCTACAAAGGACACAAACTCATCCTTGCCCTTTCACTTGTGGCAGCATGGTATTCATGTGTATATGTGCCACATTTTCTTAATCAATCTGTCACTGATGGACATTTAGGTTTGATTCAAGTCTTGCTATTGAATAGTGCTACCCAATAAACATATGTGTGCATGTGTCTTTATAACCAGCATGATTTAGAATCCTTTGGGTATATCCCCTGACAGTAATGATGGCTGGGTCATATGGGCACTTCTAGTTCCTAGTCATGTGAGGAATGATGGCCCGTGCTATTTTTCCATAATGGTTGAACTAGTTTAATCCACCAACAGTGTAAAAGTGTTCCTATTTCTCACATCCTCTCCAGCACTGTTGTTTCCTGACTTTTTAATGGTGCCGCCACCTTTGCTGTGAGATGGTATCTCATTGTGGTTTGTTGCATTTCACTGATGGTAGCGGTGATATTCGACAGCATTTTTCATCGTCTGTTGGCTTGTGGCTGTATGAATGTCTTCTTTTGAAATATCTATTCATATCCTTTACTCATTTTGATGGAGTTGTTTGTTTTCTTCTTGTAAATTTGTTTTGAGTTCTTTTGTAGGTTCTGGGATATTAGCCTTTGTTGTCAGATGGAAGTAGATTGCAAAAATTTCTCCCATTCTGTAGGTAACTATTCACTCTGATGTTAGTTTCTTTTTGCTGTGCAAACTCTTCGGATTAATAAAGATCCATTTAATAATTTTTAGCTTTTGCTGCATAGTTGCTTTTGGTGTTTAGACATGATCTTTGCCCATGCCTATGTCACAGATAAGGTACTACCTAGGTTTTCCTCTAGAGGACTTTTTATGTTAATGGAACTCTAACATTTAAGTCTCTATCCATCTTGAATTAATTTTAAATTATGGGAGTAAGGAAAGGATCCGTTTCAGCTTTCTACTTATAGCGGCAATTACCAGCACCATTTATTAAATAGGGAATCTTTCCCATTTCTTGTTTCTCTCAGGTTTGTCAAAGATCAGATAAACAGCAGATGTGGCGGGTATTATTTTTCTGAGACTCTGTTCTGTTCCATTGAGTCTATATATCTCTGTTTTGGTACCAGTACCACGCTGTTTTTAGTTACTGTAGCCCTTGTAGTATAATAGTTTTGAAGTCAAGCAACATGATGCCTCCAGCATTCTTTTGACTTAGGATTGTCTTGGAGATGCAGGCTCTTTTTGGTTCCATACTGGAACTTTAAAGCAGTTTTTCCAATTCTGTAGAAAGAAACTCGTTGGTAGTTTGATGGGATGAGTGAATCTATAAAGTACGTTGGGCAGTATGGCCATTTCTGATATTGATTCTTCCCTATCCACATAGGCATGTATGTTCTTCCATCTGTTTGTGTCCTCTTTTATTTCACTGAGCAGTGGTTGTAGTTCTCCTTGAAGAGATTTTTACATCCCTTATAGAGTTGGATTCCTAAAATTATTTCCTTCTCTTTGGAAGCAATTGTGAATGGAAGTTCATTCATGAAGTTGGCTTTTCTCTGTTTGTATGTTACTGGTGTATAAGAATGCTTGTGATTTTGCACATTAATTTTGTATCCTGAGACTTGCTTTGAAGTTGCTTATCCAGTTTAAGAGATTTTGGGCTGAACAATGAGGTTTCTAAATAACCACAAATCATGTCATCTACAAGAGGGACAATTGGACTTTTCTTTCGTAACTGAATACCCTTGATTTACTTCCTCTTACCTGGTGCCCTAATAGAACACAACACTATACTGAATAAATTAGTGAGAAGAGGCATCCCTGTCTTGTGCCAGTTTTTCCAAGGGAATTTTTCCAGTTGTACCCATTCAGTATGATATTGGCTGTAGGTTTATCATAAATAGCTCTTATTATTTTTGAATCGTTATGTCTCTATGATGATGAATTATCCATGTGTTATTCTAACATGAAGGGCTGTTGAATTTTGTCAAAAACACTGCTGGCATCTATTAGAGAATAATCATGTAGTTCTTGTCTTTGGTTCTGCTGTTTATATGCTGGATTATATGTTTATTGATTTAGAATCTATTTGAATAGCCTTGCATCCCAAAGGGATGAGCCCTTGATCATGGTGGATAAACTTTTTGATGTGCTGCTGCATCGGTTTTGCCAGTATTTTACTAGGGATTTTTGCATTACGTGTTCATCAGGGATATTGGTCTAAATCTCTTTTTATTCCAATATCTCTGCCAGGCTTTAGTATCAGGATGATATTGGCCTCATAAAATGAGTTGGGAGAGGATTCCCTCTTTTCTATTGATTGATGGTTTCAGAAGGAAGAATGGTACCAGCTCCTCCTTGCCTCTGGTAGAATTCAGCTGAAATTCATCACAGTGTGGACTTTTTCCGTTTGCTGGGCTATTAATTATTTATCAATTTCAGAGCCTGCTATTGGTCTATTCAAGGATTCAACTTCTTCCTGTGGTTTAGTCTTGGAAAAGAGTGTAAATGTCGGAAATTATCCATTACTTCTTCTAGATTTTCTAGTTTTGCAAAGGTGTTTATAATTATTCTCTGATGGTAGTTTGTATTTCTGTGGGGTGGGTGGTGATATCCCTTTATCATTTTTATTACAAGTCTATTTGATTCTTTCTCTCTTTTCTTCTTCTTTTTAAAATTTATTTATTAATATGCTTTGAGTTCTGAAGGGTGCCATGTATTATAGCATTACAGGGGTTTGTTACATGCACAGTACATAACTTGGCCTATGTTGGTGTCTGCAGCCATCCTTTCGTTAACGCCATCAACTACGTCATTTACATCAGGTATAACTCCCACTGCAAAGATCCCTCCCCTCCCCTGCCCCCTCCCCACTTGGTAGGCCCCAATTATTAGCGTGATGTTCCTTCACTGAGTCAGTGATCTCATTGTTCAGTTCCACCTATGGTGAGAACATCACGATTGTTGGTTTCTATTTCTTGCTTGATGGTTGCTAAGAATGATGGTTTCCAGCTGCATCCATGTCCTACAAAGGACACAAACTCATCCTTTTATGGCTGCATATTTTGACCACCTTGGTGTATATATGTACAGCATTTTCTTAATCAGTCTGTCACTGATGGACATTTTGATTTGATTCAAGTCTTTGCTATTGTGAATAGTGCATAATAAACATGCGTGGCCATGTCACTTTATAGCAGCATGATTTCTAATCCTTTGGGTATATACTCAGTAATGGGATGGCTGGAGTCATATGGTACATCTAGTTCTGAATCCTTGAGGAGTCGGATATCCATCCGGGAGAGCCTCCCCAACCTATTAAGGTAGGCCAACATTCAAATCCAGGAAATACAGAGAACACCACAAAAGATATACTCTCCCGAGAAGAGCAACTCCAAGACACATAATTGCCAGATTCACCAAAGTTGAAATGAAGGAAAAACTTAGAGCATGAGAAAGGTCAGGTTACCCTACAAGGGAAGTATCAGATTAACAGCAGATCTCTCTTGGCAGAAACTCTAAAAGCCAGAAAGAGGTAGGGGGCCAATATTTCAACATTCTGAAAGAAAATTTTAAACCCAATTTTCATATCAGCCAAACTAAGTTTCATAAATTGAAGGAGAAATGATCCTTTACAGAATAAGCAAATGCTTAGAGATTTTGTCACCCACTAGACCTGCCTTACAAAGAGACCCTGAAGGAAGCACTAAACATGGAAAGGAACAACATTTTCAAACCTTTTAAAAACAGGCCCAAAATGTAGACCATCAAAGGCTAAGAAAAACTTCATCAACTATTGAGCAGGAATAACCTGCTTGAATAACTCTTAATACTTGAGATCAAGTTCACATAACAATCTTAACCTTAAATGTAAATGGATTCATCTCCAATTAAAGACACAGACAGCAAACTGGATAAAAGAGTCAAGACCCATCCAGTCTACCCTGTATTCAGGGAGACCCATCTCACAAACAAAGAGACATACATGGAGAAACTCCAAAATAAAGGCATGGAGGAGAAGGAATTTACCAAGCAAATGGAGAACAAAAAGCCAGAAATTTTACCAAAACTAGTCTCTGATAAAACAGACTTTAAACCATCAAAGATCAAAAGAGACAAAGAAGGCCATTACATAATGGTAAAAGGATCAGTCAACAGATCTAACTATCCTAAATATATATGCACCCAATACAGGAGGCACCCAGATTCATAAAAACAGGTGTAGAGACTTACAAAGAGACCAAACTCCCATATACAATAATAATGGGAGACTTCAACCTCCACTCTCAGCATTAGATTAGATCCATGAGACAGAAAGTTAGCAAGGATATCGAGGTGAACTCATCTCTGCAGCAAACAGACCTAATGAACATCTATAGAACCTCCACCCCCAAATCAACCAAATATACATTCTTCTCTTCCTGACAGAACTTACTCTCAAAATTGACCACATAATTGGAAGTAAACACTCTCAGCAAATCTAACTTTTACTGGAGCAAGTATAATAAACTGTCTCTCAGACTGCACTGGGCCAATCAAACCAGAACTCAGGATAAGAAACTCATCAAAACCGCTCACACCATGGAAACTGAACAACCTGCTCCTGAATGACTGCTAGGTACATAGCAAATGAAGGAGAGGCAGAAATAGATGTTCTTTGAATGGCCAGGAACAAAGATATATGCCAGAATCTCTAGGACACATTTAAAGCAGTGTGTAGAGGAAATTTATAGCACTAATGCCTGAGAGAAAGCAGGAAAAGATCGAAGTTGACACTCTAACATACATGAACCAAAGAACTAGAAGCTTAAAGAGCAAACACATTCAAAGCTAGCAGAAGGGAAGAAATAACTGAATCAGAGGCAGAACAGGAGACCAAATTTAAAACTCAAAAATCAATGAATCCAGGGTTGGTTTTTGAAAAGATCAACAAAATTGACAGACACGCTACCAGATAATGAGAAGAGAAGGAAAGTCAGGCTGATGGCAATGAAAATTGTAGGGGATGTACTTTTTGGGCCACACGGAAGTAGGCTACTTGCGTCGAGGAAGGTACTGCTACATAGGCATAACTTGTTTGCTGTGGTCCTTCTTCTTAGATGTCAGCCCTGACGTCTTTCGAGAAAACCAACTCCTGGACATTCGTAATTTTTGGAGGAGCTTTCAATGATGCTCACCTCTCATCATTATACCGTCTTGAACCCATTTCTTGCCTTCTCTGCTAACATTCAATGTGTTTGCAGCCTTCCTTCTCTGATTCACTGTGTGGTGAGTATAATTTTAGATAACCGCCGCTACTGTGTGGCATTTATTCCTCTACCTGCTGCTTAAATAATGTCACGAAGATTGTTGCTCGACCCCATATCTTTATTCTCATTCAGTTTCAAAGAACTTTCTTTATTTCTTGCGCGCTGGAGCTTTCGACCATGTACCCCGGTAATCGTTCAGGAGCAGGTATTCAATTTCCATGTAATGTCTTAGGTTTTGATGATTTCTTGATCCTGATTCATTTGATGCTGCCGGTATTGGGGCTGAGAAGAACGATTTTGTTATTTCTGATTTGGCATGGTTGCCCCAGTGGTGCTTACTTCAATTAATAATAGATAGAACACACGGAATAATGCACGATATGTGTGGTGCTTTGGGAAGATGTATATTCTGTTGATTTGAGGTGGAGGGATTTACCATGAGTGTCTATTGAGCTCTTGCTTGCTGCAGGCTTGGTTCAGTACCAGACTGTCTGTGGCACTTTTCGCAATGCCAGGTTGATCTGTCTATTATTGAAAATTGAATATTCTCCCATTATTATTTAACATGTGATCTATTCTTTATCTCTGAAGAACAACCGCTTTTATGAATCTGGGTAACTCAACAGCAATATTGTTGAGTGCACGCCATATTTAGGATAGTGCAGCTATTTCACTGTTGGTGATCCTTTACCATTAATAGCAATGGCCTTCTTTGACTCTTTTGATCTTTATTAATTTAAAGTCTGTTTTTATCAGAACTGAACTGCGGCTTATACTTTCTTTTGTTTATGTTTGGCATTGAAATATTCCTCACTCCACGAGCTGCTCATATATTATCCTCTGTGTGAGATAGGTCTCCTGAATACAACAGGCCTAAATCGTCTTGACTTTTTATCCGGATTTTGCCCGTCTGTGTATTTCTTTTAATTGAGTGGCTTTCAATCCGGGCCCACATATGGAGGTAAGGTGACATGTGTGAACTTGATCCTACCATGCCGTATTCAATATTATTTGCATTTTTGCCGTTGACCGTGCGGTTTCTTCCTGAAAATATAAATGAATATTTGCGTTTTGACCTGTTTTTACAATAACAATGCCGGTTGTTCACTTTCCATGTTGAATGCTACTTCGAAAGTGCTCTTATGGGCGAGCTTGTGGCTGTTCATCTCTAAGGCATTTAACTTCTTATCCTCAAGGACACATTTCTCTTCATATGGTTTCCAATTTATTGACTGAATATATAATCAGGTTTAAGATTTCTTTTCTTTCCCGAGATGTTGAACTGTTGACTTACTCTATTTCTGACTGTGGGGTTTCTGTAGAAACCCTTCTGTTGATCGATGGAGGGCACCGCTGCATGGTAACCGACTTGCTTTCTCTCTGGCTGCCCATGGGTACCAATGTTTTCAACTTGAGAATGAGCTCTGACGATGTATGTGTCTTCGGGGGAGGCCTTAACTTCTTTCACGGGAATCTTTGTGGCGTTCTCTGTATTTTCCTGGAAGACCGAATGTTAACCTGCCCTACTCGTTGATGAAATTCTCTGGATGATATCACCAGAGGTGTTTCAACTTGGTTCCGTTTTCTACACTCGCGCAGGCACTTTAATCAGACGGGGTTGGTCTTTTTGCATGATAAAGCGCTGGCGCGCGCAGGCTTTGTTCGTTTAACAAGCTGCTTCTTTTGGTTTCTCTTCTGCTTCATTTCGTTCATTTTGATCCTCTGTCGCTGATACTCTTTTCTTCAGAGGCTGGTCGAGTGTTCGGTTACTGAAGCTTGTGCATTTAATCACGTATTTCTCTCATCATGATTTTTCATCTCTTTCATTCGCGTTTTACTTGACCTTCTAAAGCGTATTACTCTATTCCATCAATTCTTACTTTTTCCAAGATTTTTATTTTCTTTAGCTCACCAGTGCGTAATTCCTCCTTATCTAGAAGTTTGATGAACTGCAGTCTTCTTCTCTCATCTCGTCCAAATCATTCTCAGTCAGCTTTGATCATTGCTGGCGATGAAACTGCGCTCTTTGCGAGATGCCTCCTGTTTTTGAATTTCCAGCTTTTCTGCCCTGCTTTTCCCCATCTTTGCTTTATCTGCCTCTGGTCTTTGATGATGGTGATGTACTGATGGGGTTTTGAATTGTGGAGTCTCCTTCCTGTTTGATAGTTTTCCTTCTAACAGTGATGGAACCCTCAGCTATGAGTCTGTTGAAATTGCTTGGGGGAGTCCACTCCAGACCCTCTGTTTGCCTGGGTGTCAGCAGCAGAGGCTGCAAGAAGATAGAATGTTGCTAAACAGCAGTGTACATGTCTGATTGAATTCTTGCTTGGAGGCTTCCTCTCCAGGGGTGTACTCACCCTGTGTGAGGAGTGTAGAATAATCAGGCTGCCCCTAGTGGCTGATGTCTCCCAGTTAGGCCTGCTCAGGGGTCAGGGACCCGCCACGAGCAGGCAATCTGTCCCTTCCTCAGATCTCAGCCTCTGTGTTGGAGATCCACTGCTCTCTTCGAAGCTGTCAGACAGAATGGATTTTAGCGTCTGCGGTTTCTGCTACGTTGTTATTGTTTACTGGTACTTGCCTTTATCGCGGGAGGTGCGTCTGAGGGCAGGCAGCAGGTTTCCTTGAGCTGCTTTCAGGCTTCCCGCGGTATAAACTTCCCGGGGCTTTGTTTACCTTAAGCCTCTGTAATGTGGCGTGAAGCCCCTCCCCCAGCTTCTCGCTGCTGCCTTGTACCTTGAATGGCAGACTGCTCTTTGCTAGCAATGAGGGGGAGGCTCAGCATGGAAGTGGGACCCTCCGGCCAGGTGTGGGATATAATCTCCTGGTGTGCCTGTTGCTTAAAGCACTGTATTGGGGTGGGAGTTACCGATTTTCCAGGTGTTGTCACGTCTCAGTTCCCCTGGCTAGGAAAGGGATTTCCCTTTCCCTTGCGCTTCCCCAGGTGAGGCTGATATAAGCCTGCTTTAAACTCTCCTAGCTAGATTAGGGGCTGCAGCGGCTGTGCTTACCGGTCCCCTCACACGGCACTCTGATGAGATGAACCCAGTACCTCAGTTGAAAATGCCAGAAATGTCTGCCGATCTTCATGTCTTTTGCTTCAGAATTTGGAGACTGGAGCTGTTCCTGTTCAGCCAATTTGCTCCGCCCCTCTGGATGGGGTTTTTGTGTGGGTGTTTTTTGTTGATGTTGTTGCTGGTTTCTGTTTATTTGTTTTGCTGTTACCAGTCAGGTCCCTCTTCTGCAGGTCTGCTGCAGTTTGCTGGGGGTCCACTCTAGACCCTGTTCACCTGGTTATCACCAGTGGAGGCTGTAGAACAACAAAGATTGCTGCCTGCTCCTTCCTCTGGAAGCTTCGTCCCAGAAGGGTGCCAACCTGATGCCAGTCAGTACTCTCCTTTATGAGGTGTCTCATGACCCCTGTTGGGAAGTCTCACCAGTCAGGAAGCACAGGAATAGGGGCTCACTTAAGGAAGCAGTCTGACTGACCCTTAGTGGAGCTGGTGTACAGGAATACCCCTCCACCAGATCTTGCAGACTCTTCAGAGCCAGCAGGCAGGAAGGATTAAGTCCTGAAACTGAGACCACAGCCGCCCCTGCCTCCAAATTCTCTGTCCCGAGGAGATTAGAGTTCTGTCTGTAAACCCCTGGCTGGAGTTGCTAAAATTCCTGCTGGGTGGCCCTGCCCAGTGAGGAGGGATACATCTGGGTCCCACTTAAAGAAACAGTCTGACCATGATCTGCCACAGCAGCTGTGCTGCACTGTGTGGAATTCTGCCCTGTCTTCCTGGCACTGACAGGGAAAAACCATTTACTAGAACCACAGTAATGGTGGTTGCCCCTCCCCTTGGGAACTTGGTCATCTTAGGCAGACTCCAGCCTACTGTGCTGGTCAGCGGGGATTCCAAGCTAGTGGATCTTCGTTTGCGGGGTTCTGTGTGATTGGGACACAATGAGAGAGGCTGCTTGGCTCCCTGGCTTCGGCTCCCTTTCCACAGGAGTGGATGGATCTCCTGCCTCACTGGAGTTCCAGGAGCCACTGGGGTATGCAAAAACTCCTGCAGCTCAGTGCTTACCCGAGCAGCTGCCAGCCCCTGCAGCTGCCATGGGTCTGCACAGCTTTGTGCTTGGGACCCAAGGCCTTGGTGCTGTAGGCTCACAAGAGAAAATCCTAATCTGCGGATTGCAAAAATCTGTGAGAAAAGCATTCCTCGGGCGGGTAGCACAATCCCTCCCCGCTTCTCTTGGCTAAGGGAGGGAAGTCCCTTTGCCCCTTGCAGTTCCTGGGTGAACCATCACCCCATCCTGCTTTTCCTTGCTCTTTATGGGTCGCCCCAACTGCCTAGTCAGTCCCAATGAGAGGATCTGGCTACCTCAGTTGGAAATGCAGAATTAATTCACTGTTTATGATCATCTAGGTAGGAGCTGCAGACCAGAGGTGTTTCTACTCGGCCATCTTGTTCTCTCCCTATATCCTACTCCTTTTACTCTTGTAAATGGTGGCTTTTGATGAAAAGTTTACAGTGTTTTCCTTTTTGGTTTGTGTTTTTTGTGCCTTTAAAAACAATGTTGCTAATCCAAAGACTACGATATTTTCTCTCATTGCTTTTCAGAAACTTTTTTTCTTTTTTCATTTCTATTCGTAATTCACCTGGAATTAATTTTCATAAATGGCATGAAGTAGGCTGTTACACCATTTTTTCACCATTTAGCTATCTGGTTTACTCAGCCCCATTTATTAAAAAACACTACTCTTGCCTGGTTGTTCTGTCATGATCATTCTATTATAAATCAAGTGTCAATATATGTTTAAGTCTGCTTCATTGCTCTCTATTTTGTTCTCTGTCCTTGCACCAGTGCCACACAGTCTTAAATACATTAGTTTTATAATAATTTTGATATTTGATAGTATAAATTCCCTAACTCTCTTCTATAAGATCTTCTTGACCGTTATTGACCCTTTCTTTTTTCATATACAATTAGAATAAACTTATTCATTTCAATGACAAAACTACTTGAATTTTATTGGAGATTCAGTATTGAGTCTTCTAATCTACGAACATAGTATATTCCCTCCATTTAAGTATTTCTTCATTTTCCTCAATGTGTGTGCGTGTGTATATATAAAATTATATATATATATATATATATAGTTTTATCTGTGAAGATTTGCACAAATCTGAATCATTTTAAAACCTTTTTTTCTCATACTACAGTATAATGTTTAGTCCTGACACATATCACTATAGACTCTTTTCATTCTTTCTTTTTTTGTTGTTCTTGAATTCAAGTTCTTGACCTTCAAGACAATTTGTGAAATGGTGCTTACTGGTGTATTGGTTATACATTAGATTATTTCTAATGTTTTGGTTAAATGTTGAATAACAAAAAACACTTTGCTTATTTTTCTGGATATATCTTAACAGTTAATGTATTTGTGTATCCAATTCAGATATTTTGTGAAAATTATTTTGATATAATATTGATACTTTTTTTAAAAATTAATTTATTATTATTATACTTTAAGTTGTAGGGTACATGTGCATAACATGCAGGTTTGTTACATATGTATACTTGTGCCATGTTGGTGTGTTGCACCCATCAACTCGTCATTTACATCAGGTATAACTCCCAATGCAATCCCTCCCCCCTCCCCCCTTCCCATGATAGGCCCCGGTGTGTGATGTTCCCCTTCCTGAGTCCAAGTGATCTCATTGTTCAGTTCCCACCTATGAGTGAGAACATGCGGTGTTTGGTTTTCTGTTCTTGTGATAGTTTGCTAAGAATGATGGTTTCCAGCTGCATCCATGTCCCTACAAAGGACACAAACTCATCCTTTTAATAAATATTTCTAATACTTATTTTTCTTTTCTATGTAATATAATGCTGGATAAAGTAAGTTCTCTAAATTTGTAGATGATATTAAGTAAGACATTTTAATTGCTTTTCACTTGAAATTTTTGCATGCTACTTGAAGTAAAACATGATCTTGAAAGTATGAGCAAATATTTTGGCAAAATTATTCTGTCTCTCTAACAATGCAACAGTTTCTTAAAATGAGAAGACTTTATTTTTATTGTGAAGTTTCTAATATTCAGGCGTATTAGTGCTTCTTATTGGGATGCAATGAGAAGTACATTTCTTACAAATCCCTCCCCGCCTCTCTTGGCTAAGGGAGGGAAGTCCCTTTGCCGCTTGCAGTTCCTGGGTGAACCATCACCCCATCCTGCTTTTCCTTGCTCTTTATGGGTCTTTCTATAACAAATGTAAGCAATGTACTTACAAAGGGTAGTCTCAAATAAATTTGTTATGTAAAACATTATTAACTAAAACATGTTCAATAAAAAATGTGTGTTTTTTTGTGTCACTCTAATCTTAGTACCTGTGATCAGGACACCTTGCTCTTATGATATGCCTCTACATTAATCTTAAAGAATATATTAAGATGTTTGTTATAGAAATGAACCAACTAAATATCACTGTTTTCCTGTTTTAAGGATTCAGATTAATAGTTATCTACTCCATTTGTGTTAGAATATTTTAGCATTATGGGCTTTCCCAGGTCTTAGAACCTAGTTAAAAATGAATAAAGTAGAAATGTTTAGTGTCTAAATTTTAGGCATGAATAAATATCTGTGAATTAATCAGATTCCATTTACATAAAAGCTCAGTATCTAGTAAACTTGCATTCATTGAATTATTATCCACTAATGTCTAATACATACTTTTTTGTATATTCTTTGTACAGGTTAGAAATCTATTATATTTGCCTCACATTTTCTACTTTTCAAACATTACCATTGTGACACACATTAATACTTTAGAATAGGCCTAATTACTGTCACCTGTAATATACAAATTTCAGAGAGGAGTAAATGAACTCAATAGTTTTTATTTTGTGTCCTGCAATGTTGCACAAATATGATGATATGTACAAACATATAAAAAATAAAAGAACACAAATACATAGTCAAGGTGTATTTAATTCTACTTTGTCAGACTAACTGAAAAGATTTCTAGGCTCTTTTCAAATGAGCTTGAACAAATAACAATAATGAGATAAAGGAATTACTCTAAAATATATTGAGGATATCTGTATGCAATTTTTCCCAATTTTTCTGTAATTCAGATCCCTTTTTGTCAACTTATTTTTTCTATAATAATGAGCTATTTGAAATTATAGGTTTTGTTTTGCCTTTTCAGTGTCATTTATCCAAGTTCAACTTCTTCATAGACACCTCAAACTGAATATGGGTAAAGTAAAGGTGTTTTTAAAAATCTCATTTAATGGTATATTCATTGTCTCTCCATTGATCAAGCCAAAACTCGACATCACCGTTGCCTGACTCCCTCTCCATTTACCCTCACAATTAGTCATCACCATCTTCTGTCACTTAAACATCATAACTCTCCCTGGAAAGTGTCCATGCTTTTCCATGATTTTCATTAACTCAAGAAGGACATATTCTTGTCCGTTAGTCTTGGAATAAAGCTTACATTTCTTATGTCACCAGCTTCTTCTCCCTTTACCCATGAATATATAACCCATATCTTGAAATGAACTTCTTTTATTTCTGGCCCTTGAGACACATTGCTTCCCCTGCCTCCAATATTCCTTGGCCAACTTCTAATCAGTTTTTTTCATCTCATCTAAGAATAATCTTCATCCAGGAAAAGCTTTTGCTGGCCAATGCTTAGCAAGGCTGTGTTTGGTGTCTCCATCTGTGATAACTGATTTTATATGGATGAGACTAACATTAAATCATTGAACTCAGAATAAGCAATTGCCCTCCATAAGGCAGATGGGCCTCATCTAATAACTCGAATGTCTAGATAAAAGAAAAAGACCAACATCCCCAAACAAGAAGAAATTCTTCAGCAGATGGCCTTCAGAGTTTCATCTACATTATCAGCTCTCCTGGATCTCTGCTTGCCAGCCTTTGGACTTGAACTGCACCATCAGCTTTCCTGGGTCTCTGGGATGTCAGCCTTCAGACTGGAACTGCACCACTGGCTCTGCTAGGTCTTGAGCTTGCTTGCCCACACTGAAGAAATTTGGGCTTCCTAGCCTCCATAGTTGTGTGAGCCAATTCCTTACAATAAATCTGTGTTTGTCTCTCTCTTTCTCTGTCTCTATTTCTGTGTGTCTACCCATCAGTCTCTGTCTGTCTCTAGATATATATGTGCATATACAGTCATGTGCCATGTAACATTTCAGTCAATGATAGGCTGCATACATGATGGTGATCCCATGAGACTATAATACAATATTTTTACTATGCTTTTTCTATATTTAGATATGGTGAGATTCACAAATACTTGCCATCGTGCTATAATTGCTTACAATATTCAGTACAGTAACATGCTGTACAAGTTTGTAGCCTAAGAGCAATAGGCTACACTATGCAGCCTAAGTGTGTAGTAAGCTGTACCATCTAGGTGTGTGTAAGTACACTCTATGCTGTTTGCACAACGACAATATTGCCTAATGACACATTTCCCAAAATGTATCCACATTGTTAAGTGACATGACTCTGTGTGTGTGTGTGTGTGTGTGTGTGTGTGTGTGTGTGTATTGTTGGTCTGTTTCTCTGGAGAACCCTAATATACCAACATACCATAGCTGTCATCGCACTATATCTTATAATTATCTTTCTTTCTTACTAAAGCACAAGCTCCCTAAGAGGAAGGATTATACTGTTCTTTTTCACAACTAGAACCCAAGTAACTAACACAGTTCCTGTCATTGAATAAATTTTAACTTCAGGTAACATTACTACCATACCTACTCCCTTGACAACTAGACTACTCTTTCTAAAACATAATTGATTATTTAATTCTCCTAAATTAAGACAATTTTTAAGTCAAACAGTTGCGTTTCTTTCATTAAAATGTTCTGTGAACACCAAATGTGCTGTAACATTTTAGTAAAATATGTTAAATAGAAAGAAATATGAAAATTTTACAAAAGCAAGCTGAATCCTAAGTCCAGACTTTGGAGTCTGTCAGAGACTGCTGTAAAATAAAATGAAGAAATATAATGGGCCTTTATCATCTATAATACACAATTCTTTTCTTGAAAAATTCCCAGCACTTCACTTTTATGAGAGGAGTAAGAAAGTTATAAATAAATATATGAAACAGTGTGTGTACTTTTTGTGTGTATGGATATGTGTGAATGATTCATGCAGTACTTAAAATGAAACAGCACAGTGTGGAGGAAATTTCATAAGACATATTGAGGATAAGAGAAAAAGTCTTAATATTTGAGTTCCTTCAATTTCCTTTATTTCAAAGGCAAATGCATTTGTGTATCTAGGATAAATGTTTAATAATTATTTATTTCTCCTCCTCATAAACCAGAAGTTAATAAGTTCACCAACCTTAAAATAAAACATTAGACTTTTAGTTTTAACTCCATCATGCAAATAACTTGGAAGTCATTATCCTAACCAACCTTATGGCACAAAGTACGCGAAGAAATAGAGTATCAATTATTTTTCATGGACCCATCAGTGAATTGGGTTCACAGGGCAAACTTGTGTCCCTAAAATGTAAAGAAAGATGTGAATACAGAAAATCACAGTCAAGGTCTTCCTACCTGAGATAGAAGTTATTGGAGCAAGATATGAATAGGAAGACTTAAATTGTAATTACAACAAATTGCTGGAGGCTGAGTGTAGACTAGTTTGAGAGTAAGAAATTCCTGGTAGCTTCATTCTTAATGAGGCCCAACATTTCTGTAGTTTTTTATATACAGGAATCCCACCAGGTTCTTACAGTAAAGAATTAAGAAAATTCCCCTCACACCTATGGAAGAGAAAAGGGAAAAGTAACCATTATGAAATATGCACAGGGCATTCTTCATAACAAAGGCCTAACCTCCTAGGAAAAAGACTACCAGAGACAAATCCCACTTATGGGGGAGACATTAACTAACTCCAGTGCCTGTTAAGCATTCTGTCTTACCTAAGGATGGAGGATTCTAAGAAATGCTTGAAAATGTCGCAGTTCAGGGATACAAACCCACTAAAAGGCTGATATTTAATTATAAGATTGTACAATCCCCTTTTATACTTTACCAACAATATCAACTTGACTCTAGTATAATAACAGAATATTACAGTCCAAATAATTTATTATGTAGACTATCTAAGGAGAAGGTATCAGAGACTCTCAAGTTCAACAGAAGAGACAAAAACAAGAACAACTATTAGAGTTTAAAACCTTTGGCACATAACAAAAGCAGACATTAAAGGCACCTCAACTCCTGGCCAGATTACCATGAAACCTCACATTAAATACCATTTTCATCAATTCCTTTTTCTATGCATTTCCCCCAGCTTTATTTAGGTATAATTGACAAATAACAAGTGTATACATTAAATTGATTATTTGATATATGATACACTGTAAAATGATTACCACAATCAAATTAATTGACACATCCATGGCCACACATCATTACCATTATGTGTAGGAGTTGGGAGGGTAGGTGAAGACACTTAAGATTTACTCTTTTAGCAAATTTCAAATATAAAATGCACTATGATTAATTATAGCCTCCAAGATGTACATCAGATCACCAGAATATATTCATCTTGTAATTGAAATTTTGTACCCTTTAACCAACCTTTCTTTATTCTTCCATGCCCTGGCAACCACTGTTCTGCCTATGCCTCCATGAGTCTGATTCATTAAGATTCCACATATGAGTAAGATCATACTGTTGCAAGACTTCTTCTTAGTTCAGCTAAAGACGGGGTTCTTGTTCCATAGCCATGAAAATTTAGGCTTGAAGACTATTTGAAAAGTTAGTAGGACAGGGTTTTATTGGATGAAAAGGAAGAAAAGGGGAAACAGAGACTCTCTGCAAAGCCTGAGTCCCTGCTGGTGCTCTTCCTACCTTGCCATTTGAATTCCAGTTTCACACAGGAAGAGGAGGGACCAGGCTCCTCCCCACTGCAAACAGCATGAACTTATGTGGCTCTACTCCAGCGTGCATTCCTCCCAGTGTGCAGGTGGGTTGGAGACTCTGCCAGGGAGCCCTTACCACCTGGCTATCTCATTCCCAACCCTTAAGAAGTACATCTAACTGCTGTTAGAATAAGGATAAGGATAAAGACCCATCTTAAGTGCTTCCTGCTGACAGAGGGGGCTGTTTAGGGGAAAAGGGCAGTCAGAGTTCCCTCAGAGGCTTATTTAAAGCTTCCCAGCAGAAAGGACTATCATCAGAGGCTCTGGTTGAACACCATTTGAAGTTTGATGGCCTGAAAGAAAGAAGAGACAAAGTTTTTAGAAAACATGTATTAAAATGAAACAAGGAGGGGGGTAAAGACAGCTCAAAAATTCTGAGGCCTTTTTCCAGTTTGCACAGGGAAGGGGAGGTCAAAAGCCTGACTGGTAAAAAAAACTTTACCCTTTTGCTGGCGTGTTGGGCTTCTGGGTTCCCTTCCCGTTAGCCCAACCCTAAGCCTAGCAGTTTAAAGTTTAGGAAATTAACTTTTTCCAGTTTGGAGGATGCATCTGAGGAAATTGTCCCATAGTAAAAAGACACGATTACCTATCTGTGAAAAGAAAACCGAGTAGGAGAAAGGAAAAAAGAAGGCATGTTTTCAAAAAGTCCCAGAAGTTTAGGATGTATTTGAAAGGGGTACAGACTGAAAATAAATGGCTACCCGTTTAGAAAGAGGGGATCAGGTTTCCCTTGTTCCCTTCTCTTCCTAGCAGATACCAAGGATACTTGAGGGAGAGAAGGAAGAGCATCCTCTTTCCTTCTTCTGTCCTTGCATCCCTGAGTCCTGGCAACCTTGGCAAGTGCCACCATAAGTGCTAAAGTGGCTTGCACCCATTAAGTGTGTGTGTGGGGGGGGGGGGTTACTAAAGAATAGGAATTGTCTGCTCTCATCTATGTCTTTTTTCCACCTACTGTTAGTAGCCTCATATTTCCTAGACCTCATTTATGCCATGGATACTAATGTGAGTGGCCTTTATCCATGAAACAGGAAGCTTGGGTTAATCAGCAGGAATCAGCCATGCTCACCTGCACTGTGCCTTTCAACTTCAGTTATTATCTGCCTCTGAATCCCTCAAATCCAGTTTTCTTTCCTAGGGCTTTGATCCAAAGCTTAGAATTGCGTTTGGGATGCTAAGGTGAAACTGTGGAACTGAGTCCTCCTCCAACAATGGAGAGAAAAGTATGTCATGTGACAAACCCAGAAAACTGGTGGCTATAGTTAAGCTTGCTAGGATTTAGGTGCATGGTGCTGGTCTTTTGTTAGCTCCCTTAGTCTTAATTTTCCAAAAAAAAAAACCAAAAAAACAAAAAAAAAAACAAAAAAAAAAAACAAAAAAAAAACAAACAAAAAAAAACCTCCGAGTGATGGGCATCTTGTTTATTCCCATCACCTGGCAAGATTTGCAGGATAGTTGCTCAGAACCAGAATGTTGATTCAGATTTCTACAATACCCATCCCTTTTGTTCTTTCTGAACTGCAGCTGGAGATTGCTGGTTGGTTCACAGGAACAAGCAGGGTTAGTCTAAAAATGTAGGCAAAAATGTAAAAACAACTAATGAGTTTAGAATTTAATGACAAATGTATGATAAGTTTTTGGAACATAATTTCTCTCTCCATTCCTCATTTTTGTTAAAAGCAACAACAAAAACAACGTATTATCATAGGACTGAGTGGTTTGCAAAATAGACTTTAGTTTTATACTTGGCCTCATTATTTGCATAAAGTGCAGCACGAATGCCTAGTTCTACACAGGCCTTTTGGATTGGCTTTAATGGAACTCTATTCCACAGGGAATCTCAGCTAAGACCTTTTAAAGTCAAGCCCAGCCATAGGTTTGTATCCTCAAATATCTGTGAATTTGGTGATCCTTTCCTCGTAAGGTCCCAAGATAAACTTGGAGCTTCTGGATCTGTTAGAAAGTGATATTCTTCTGACTATAGGACAGGAACCACGTACAGGGACTGTGTAGGCAAGGGTATAAGGCCAGTTTCTTCCAGGGGAGTTTATCAGCTCTGCAAGTTGAGGTTTACTCCTTAAAGGCAAGTACAACTTTCCAGTCAAAGCCTTGGTAAAATAACCAGTTTTTCCAATTGTGTTCTGTTTCAAAAGAAAATGGATTTTTATTGCAATGATACAAACACCTATATTGCCATAAGTTAAGAATATTCACAGATAGTTTTTAAATTCTAGAGGAACCAGGCAGAGGGAAACAAACATGCTCCAAATCTTGACCACAGGAGTATACCTCACTCAATTATTAAAGGATGTAAATAGTTTAAAATAAGTTTCATTGACTCTGAAAAATGAAACATAGATAAAGAATATCCCAAGCAAAAATAAAAAAAGATTGCCTCAGCTTTCTGAGTTCAGTCCATTTAGCTCTTGTTTTGTTTGATATTCTTGAACCCTTCAGCTCTTTATGATTTCTGTATATTTCTTTATTTCAATGTTACAATCTCCAAAGTTATTAGAAGCCTGTATTTGCAAGCACCTGTTACAATTCTATAGCTTACTATAAACCATCTTTTGAAAAGCGTTAAAACAAGACAATAATTGTCTGTGAATATCCAGGGTAGTTACTGTCAGAAACAAAATTGACAAAGAAGTTCGATTATCTCCACAGTTTACAATACCTTAACATAACAACCTTAATTATGATTGATAGCATATACTTGGACATTAGAATTTTAGAAATCCTATGCAATTTTAGAACATATATTATTATTATTCACCAAAATATAACCTAAAGGAGTTTGAGCATCATTTTGGCAATCCCATGTACCTAAACATGTCAAATACTCCTTTTTACCTCTGTTTTTGCACATTCCAGGGGCCGTCTGGAGAATCTGAAAAGCCAGGTGTCAGGAAAGATAATTTTGAAATTGAAGTTTGATTTTGGGAAGCAAATAGAATTCCAGATTACCATAAGCTATTTATTTTACCAAAATGATGATGTAAAAATTTTAAAGAAGCAAAAACCTTTTATCACCGTTTATAAATTCTGCCAAAGAGCAGATCGGTACCTTAAGAAAACCTTGTTTGTTTTTATTTCAATACTCAGTTTTCAGAAATACCATATAATACCCTTTCTGAATTTAGTCAATATGTTCACATAGAGAACTACGGGATTCCTTTGCAAGATAAATGTCCACAATCTTTCCACCACTTGTTTCAACCTTCAGCTTTATCTTATCTAATTTAAAACATCCATTAACCCTAGGCCAAACTTGTATGTTCATGCCTTCTTATAACCTTTTACAAAAAAAAAAAAAAAATACTGTTCTTACACACCTTGCATGTAAATCTATTTCCAGCAGTCTCAATTACATGTTATAATGTTAACTCCTAGCAATTTTTAACTTTAATGTACAACCTGATAAGTTGCTTTAATTGGTTGCTAGGTGAATAATTAAGGGCATGTTTAGTTCCATATGTCAGGTCTCACCAAATCTGAAGCCAGCAAGTCAAATCATTCTCAAAACCCAAAAAGCAGTTTGTAACCTCAAAACACTTTGCAAACCTTGTATCTGGCCTGCACAATTTAGTTCACCTATTTACATTTTAATTACACTTGCATTTTACCAATAATCTTTACAGCTGTTTTTATTTCTCAAAGATTAAAGTCTCATGAACTGAAAGGTACCACAGCTTTTGTCTTCCCTTTAAAAAATATTAGATCCAAGTGCTTGTCTTCTTTTAGGCCAAATTAATTAGAGCTCTTTTTACAGACATTATACACAATACACACACAGACAGGCAGAAGAAAACCCATTCCCCACAAGATTCTTTTTCACAACCAAAACTTGCTTAAAAGTTAACTGCTGATGGTGTGAAGAAGAAAGAATAAAAGTTCTAAAATGCTTGGGGAAAAAGCTGTTATTCTTATGCAAGTGGTTCTTCCACCAGGAGAAAAGCTTAATTACAGTCCAATGCAGTTGAAACCCTTGGCTGTTGAAGGGAAGGGGAAGGTTCTGGCAGCACGTGGTGGGGAATGCCAGTGCAGGGCCCTTGGGCCATGCATGCCAGTGTCAGCAGAGAGAGGAGGGTAGCAAGGGGAGGGGGAATCCCATGCTGGTCTGTCCAGAAAAAGAAAAAATAAAAGGCCATGGAGACTGAGGTTGATCTTCCCGACCCCTAAGAGCAGCAGGAGTGGTGGCACAGTTTCTCCTAGTGTCAGAAGTCCAAGGATGAAAAGGCTTAGAAACAAGAGGGAAAAAGATTTATTGGTTTGCATTTCACTCACCGCTTCTCCAGCCCCTACATTGCATGCCAAAATTGTTGCAGAACTTTTTCTCAGTTCAGCTAAAGTCGGAGTCCTTGTCTCACAACCATGAAAATTTAGGCTCACAGACAATTTGAAGAGTGAGTAGGGCAGGATTTCATTGGGTAAAAAGGAAGAAAACTGGAAACAGGGATCTTCCGCACAGACTGAGTCCCTACTGGTGTGCTTTCGAACTTGCAGGTTGAATCTCAGGTTCCCCACACGAAGAGGAGGGGCCAGGATCCTCCCCACTGCAAATAGTGTGAACTTCTGTGACTCCACCCCAGAGTGCATTCCTCCCAGTGCACAGGTTGGTCAGAGTCTTTGCCAGGGAGCTTTTCCCACCTGGCGGTCTCAATACAGCATTCATTTTTCCATGTCTGGTGAATTTCATTTAGCAAAATGTCCTCAAGGTTCATGCATGTTTTGTAGATTACAATATTTCCCTTTTTGTGGCTGAATTACACATAATATAACTCTCTATATATATATATATAAAACATATAATGTTATAAATATATAACGTTTTTCTTTTTCATTCATTTCTTGACAGCCACTTAGGTTGTTTCTATGTTTTGGCTATTGTAAATAATACTGCAATGAACATGGGAGTGAAGATATCTCTTCAAAATACTGATTTTATTTCCAAACACCCAGAAGTGGGATTGCTGGGTCATGTGGTAGTTCTATTTTTAATTTTTTGAGGAATCTTTATATTGTTTTCCATAATGGCTGTGCCAACTTACATTGCCATCTACAATATGCAAGGGTTGCCTTTCCTCCACTCCTACATCAACCCCTGTTATCCCTTGTTTGGTTTTTAAAAATAATAGCCATTCTAACAGATGTGAGGTGATACTATAGTTTTGATTTGCATTTCATTGGTGATTAGTTATATTGTGCACATTTTCATATATCAGTTGGCAATGTTTATGTCTCATTTTTCAATATGTTTTTTAAAGAGTTCACTTGGGCCAAAGTGAAGATAGCTGCCTGGAAGTCTCAGAATCAAGCAGCCTTGGATATGAGCTCTGTTTGGACTTTCAAAAAAAAAAAAAATACAAAGAAAAGCAAGTTTTTAAGGCAAAAAAAAAAAAAATGGTCACAGGGCTGATACAAAGTTGTTTTTCAGGAATTCTAACTGATTTACAGAAATAACATTGATTAGTGTTTGGCTGTACATTGTTAAGCTATAGCATATGGGTTAGTGTCTATGTGGCATTGTTAGGTAAATTTATAGCCACTTGTCACAATAGCAAGCAGTTTCAACAGATAAATACATAGCTCAAAGGGGAAGGCAAAACATGATTGCTGTCTTATTTTAATGTTTCTCTGGGCCTCATAATTTAAAAGGACTCAGTTGCTCAGATAAAAGGTTTTTTTTATTCACCCATTTTTATAAAAAAAAAAAAATCTTTCTTCTGAATGTACTGATGAGCAGAACCTGAGTGCCAACCTGTCCATCATTGCCAAGAAGGCTAATTCCCAGGATGTACTGTCAAAGTCATTGATCTACGGCAGCTGTTGCTTGCTGGATCATCTCTAGTCTTCAGGGTACCACGAACTCAGTTATTTCAGGAGAAGTAAAACAAGAGGTAAGCAGTAGAAATACTATGAACATAATTATTATATTTAAAAAGAAGATGTATATGCCAGTATAAAAATAAAGCATATATCATTCAGGCATAAACTAAAAATTTATAAATAAAATTAAAATCAGGTCCTTTTTGAGTTACTTGTAGCCCAAAAATAATTCAGGATTTAGTATAAATTATAAGAAAATAATTTTTAAAAACTCAAAAAAAAAAAAAAGGACAAAGCCAGAATCTAATAAAAGATGTACATACCTTTTTTTCTCTCCAGTTCACCATTTCTACCAAGATAAATCTTAGCAGGACCAATTTATTTGTAAAATGAGTTTTAGTATCATTCTTGGCCTGATTATTTGTATAAAGTGCAACAAGAGCAGTGAATGGCCATGTAGGCTGTTTTAAATTCGGCTTTGTTGGAACTTTTGTATAAAGAATCTAAGATTTGACTTTTAAAAGCTTTGAGTGTAGGAAGCCAACCCAAACATTTGCTACCAGGTTATCTATAACACCTGTGTAAGTTGGGTGAATTGCTCTCTTTTCAAGGTCCCAAAATGTCTTGGAATTCATAGGACTGTCAAAAAAGGGACATTTTTTACTTAACACAAAGGCAGAAACCTTGTAAGGGAACCATGTAGGCAAAGTATTAGGCCAGTTTTTCCAAAGAGCCTTTTATCAGCTCTATAAAGTAAACCTTAATTCTTCAAAACAGTCTGGTCATATCTTAAAACATTCCTTTCCAATCAGAGCCTTTGTAAAATAACTGGTGAAAAAAGGAAAAGAGATTCTTATTGAACTTATCCAAATTATTATTTTCCCAAGTTACAAGTAATTTTTAAATTTTGGAGAAATCAAATTGAGAGAAAAATAAAGGTTTCAATTTTGCTCACAAATGTAAAATATATAAAACATGAGAAATATATAATAAATATAAAATATAAAAATATATGAAATATAAAAATAGCATTTTGGGGCTATTTAAGTTATAATTTTTATATTATATTATTTTTAACTTACTTATTTACGTTATAAATAGCTCCAAAGAAAGACTTTTCTTGACTCTGGAAAATAGAACATAAAAAGAATCAGCGATGTTCTAAACAAAAATGTCGTAAAAATTTAGTCCTCTATTAGTTTCATGTAATTAACTTTCATTTCACTTGATGTTGGATTAGCAATCTGCATGAATACACAAGCTTTCAAATGAGAGTTTTGGAAGATTATACTTAGTCCAATGGTATGATCTCCAAAGTTATCAGAAAAACCTGTACTCAAGAGTACTTGTCAAGGACTTTTCCATAAATTTTCCTTGAAGAAGCAGTAAATTTTGGACTGTAGCTGATTATAAACCACATCTTGAGAGAAATCAAGGTAAAGTAATCTATGAATGACAAAAGGCTTAGAATAGCCATGATTAAAAATGCAATTGACTAGAAAATTTGATTACTTTTGTGCTATACAGCAGTTTAACATAAATATCACAATTATTGGTAATAATATATACTAAGATATCAGAATTTAGGAACCTCATACACTTTTGAAACACATGTTAATAATGTATTTATACAAATGTAACTCAGAGAGTTAAACATATTGAAAGAAAAACGAAGCAACAACAACAGCATCAATACCAAAACATGTCCCCACAAAAACCCCATCTAAGGGTCAGCAGCCACAAAGATCAAAACTAGACAAACTCATGAAGATGAGAAGGAATCAATGAAAAAAATGCTGAAAACCCAAAAGGCCAGAGTGCCTCTTCTCCTCCAAATGATTTCAAGGACTCTCTAACAAGGGAGCAGAAGTAGAGAGAGGATGAGATGTATGAATTGACAGAAGTTGACTTCAAAAGATGGGTAATAAAAAACTCCCCTGAATTAAAAAAAAAAAAAATATGTTCTAACCCAATGCAAAGAAGCTAAGAACATTTATAAAAGATTATAATAGTTGCTAACTATAACTAATATCCAGTTTGGAGAGGAACATAAATGACTTGATGGAGCTAAAAAACATAGAATGAGAACTTCGTGAAGCATACACAAATATCAACAGCAGAATCGACCAACGGAAGAAGGGATATCAGAGTTTGAAGACCACCTTGCTGAAAAAAGGCATGCAGACAAGAATAGAGAAATAATAATGAAAAGAAATGAACAAAGTCTCTAAGAAACATGAGACTTCATAAACAGACTGAACCTAAGATTGATTGGAGTACCAGAAGGAGATGGGGAAAATGGAAACAAGCATAAAAACACATTTCAGGATATTATCCAGAATTTCCCCAACCTAGAAAGACAGACCAACATTCAAATTCTGGACATACAGATAACACCATTGAGCTAATCCGTGAGGAAATCAACCCCAAGACTCATAATCATCAGATTCCCTAAGGTCAAAATGAAGGAAGAATTGTTAGGGTAGCCAGAGAGAAAGGTCAGGTCACCTACAAAGGGAAGATCATTAGACTAACAATGGACCTCTCAGCAGCAACACTATAAGCCAAAAGAGATTGGGGGTCAATATTCAACATTATTAACATTTTTTCAACCTATAATTTCATATCCAGCCAAGCTAAACTTCCTAAATGGAGAAGAAATAAAATTCTTTCCAGACAAGCAAACGCTAAGGGATACCATTACCACCAGGCCTGCCTCACAAGAGCTGCTGCAAGAAGCACTAAATATGGAAAGGAAAATCCAGCAGCAGCCACGGCAAAAACACACCAAAACATAGATAACAATGAAACAACAAAGAAACTGCATCAACTGGTGTGCAAAATAACCAAACAGCAGCATGATGACAGAATCAAATTCACACATAACAATACTAATCTTAAATGTAAATGGGCTAAATGCCCCAACTAAAACACAGAGACTAAAACACAGAGACAAATTGGATAAAGAGTCGAGACTAATCAGTGTGCTGTATTCATGTGCAAAGACACACATGGGTTCAAAATAAAGAGATGAGGACAAATTTACCAAGCAAATAGAAAGCAAAAACAAAAACAAACAAATGAACAAAAGAGCAGGGGTTGCAATTTTAGTCTCTGACAAAACAGACTTTAAACCAACAAAGATCAAAAAAGACAAAGAACAGCATTACATAATAATAAAGAGAACAATTCATCAAGAAGAGCTAACTATTCTGAATATATATACACCCAATACAGGAGGATTCAGATTTATAAAACAAGTTTTTAGAGACCTACAAATAGATTTAGACTCCCACACAATAATAGTGGGAGACTTTAACAACCCAAGTTCAGTATTAGACACATCTATAAGACAGGAAATTAACAAGGATATTCAGGAGTTGAACTCAGCTCTGGATCAAGTTGACCTAGTAGACATCTAAAAAACTCTGTACCCAAAATCAACAGAATATACATTCTTCTCAGTGCTATGTGGCACTTATTCTAAAGTCAATCACATAATTGGGAGAAAAACATTCCTCAGCAAATGCAAAAATACTAAAGTAATAACAAACAGTCTCTCAGACCACAGTGCAATCAAATTAAAAATCAGGATTAAGAAACTCACTCAAAACCATACAATTACATGGAAATTGAACAATCTGCTCCTGAATGATTCCTGGGTAAATAATGAAATTAGGACAGAAATGAAGAATTTCTTTGAAACCAAAGGAAACAAGAAGACAATATACCAGAAGACCTGGGACACAGATAAAGCGGTGTGTAGAGGGAAATTTATAGCACTAAATGCCCACATCAGAAAGTTTGAAATGCCTCAAAATGACACCCAAACATCACAGTTAAAAGAGCTAGAGGGGCAAGAACAAACTAATTCAAAAGCTAGCAGTAGACAAGAAATAACTAAGATCAGAGCAGAACTGAAGGAGATAGAGACACAAAAAACCCTCCAAAAAATCAGTGAATCCAGGAGCTGGGATTTTGAGAAAATTAAAAAAATAAATAGATGGCTAGCTAGACTATTAAGAAGAAAAGAGAGAAGAGTCAAATAGACACAATAAAAAATGGCAAAGGAGAGATCACCACTGACCCCACAAAAATACAATCTACCATGAGAGAATACTATAAACACCTTTGCACAAATAAACTAGAAAATCTAGAAGAAATGGACAAATTCCTGGATACATACACTCTCCCAAGACTAAACCAGGAAGAAGTCAAATCCCTGAATAGACTAATAACAAGTTCTGAAATTGAGGCAATAATTAATAGCCTACCAACCAAAAAAAAAAAAAAAAAAAAAAAACCCAGGACCAGAGTGACAGCTGAATTCTACCAGAAATGCAAAGAGGAACTAGTACCATTTTTTTTTCTGAAACAATTCCAAACAATTGAAAAGGAGGGACTCCTCCCTAACTCATGTTATGAAGTCAGCATGATCCTTATACCAAAAATGGGAAGAACCACAGCAAACAAAGAAAACTTAAGGCCAATATCCCTGATGAACATCAATGCGAAAATCTTCAATTAAATACTGGTAAACCGAATCCAGCAACACATCAAAAAACTTATCCACCACCATGAATTCACCCTGGGATGCAAGGCTGGCTCAACATACATGAATCAATAAACATAATCTGTCACATAAACAGAACCAAAGACAAAAACCACATGGTTATCTCAACAAATGCAGAAAAGTCCTTTGATAAAATTCAATATCCCTTCATGTTAAAAAATCTCAATAAATTAGGTATTGATGGAACATATCTAAAAATAATAAGTGCTATTAATGATAAACCCACAGGAATATCATACTGAATGGGTAAAAGCTGGAAGCATTCTTTTTGAGAACTGGTATAAGACAAGGATGCCCTCTCCCACTACTCCTATTCAACATAGTATTGGAAGTTCTGGCCGGGGAAATCAGGCCAGAGAAAGAAATAAAGGGTATTCAAATAGGAAAAGAAAAAGCCAAATTTTCTGTTTGCAGATGACATGATTTTATATTTAGAAATCCCTCACATGTCAGCCCCAAACTCATTAAACTGATAAGCAACTTTAACAAATTCTCAGGATACTAAATCAATTGCAAAAATCACAAGCATTCCTTTACATCAATAATACACAAGCAGAGAGACAAATCATGAATGAACTCCCATTCAAAATCACTACACAGTGAATAAAATACCTAGGAATACAGCTAACAAGGGATGTGAAGAACCTCTTCAAGAACAACCACAACCCGCTGCTCAAGGAAATAAAAGAGGACACAAACAAATGGAAAAACATTCAACCCTCATGGATAGGAATAATCAATATTGTGAAAATGGCCATACTGCCCAAAGTAATTTATAGATTCAATACTAATCCCATCAAACTACCACTGATGTTCTTCACAGAATTAGAAAAAAAAAATGTTTAAATTTTATATGGAATCAAACAAGACCCTGTATAGAAAATACAATTCTAAGTAAAAAGAACAAACTTGGAGGCATCACACTACCAGAGTTTGAACTATACTAAAAGACCACAGTAACCAAAACAGCATAGTACTGGTACCAAAACAGATGTATAAACCAATGGAGCAAAAAGGAGACCTCAGAAATAACATCACGTGTCTACAACCATCTGATCTTTGACAAACCTGACAAAAACAAGCAATAGGGAAATGATCTCCTATTCAGTAAATGGTGCTGAGAATACTGGCTAGCCATATGCAGAAAATTAAAACTGGACCCCTTCCTTACACCTTATACAAAAATTAACTCAAGATGGATTAAAGATTTAAATGTAAAACCCAAAATCATAAAAATCCCAGAAGAAAAACCTAGGCAATACCATTCAGGACATAGGCATGGGCAAAGACTTCCTGACAAATGCCAAAAGCAATTGCAACAAAAGTCAAATTGACAAATGGGATTTAATTAAACTAAAGAGCTTCTGTACAGCAAAAGAAACTATCATCAGAGTAAACAGGCAACCTACAGAATGGTAGAAAATGTTTGCAATCTACCCATCTGGCAAACGTCTCATATCCAGAATTTAAAAGGAACATACAGAAATTTACAAGAAAAAAAAAAAACACCAAAAAGTGGGCAAAGGATATGAACAGACACTTCTCAAAAGAAGACATTTATGTGGCTAAGAAGCATATGAAGGAAAGCTAAACCTCACTGGCCATCAGAGAAATGTAAATCAAAACCACAATGATATGCCATCTCATGCCAGTCAGAATGGCAATTATTAAAAAGTCAGGAAAGAATAGATGCTAGTGAAGCTGGGGAGAAATAGGAACGTGTTTATACTGTTGGTGGGAATGTAAATTAATTCAAACATTGTGGAGGACAGTATGGCCATTCCTCAAGGATCTAGAACCAGAAATACATTTGACCTATAAATCCCATTACCGGGTATATTCTGAAAGGAATATAAATCATTCTACTATAAAGACACATGCCCACATATTTTTATTGTGGCATTATTTACAATAGCAAAGATATAGAACTAGCCCAAATGTCCATCTATGATAGACTGAATAAGGAAAATGAGGTATATACACAGCATGGAATACTATGGAGCAATAAAAAGAAATAAGATAATGTTCTTTGCAGGGACATGGATGAAGCTTGCAGCCATTATCCTCAGCAAACAAACACAGAACAGTAAACAAATACCACGTTTTCACTCATAATTAGAAGTTGAACAATGAGAACACATGAACACAGGGAAGGGAACAACACACACCAAGGCCTGTTGGGATATAGAGGTAAGAAGAGAGAATTTAGAGGATGGACCAATAGGTGCAGCAAACCACCATGGCACATGTATATTTATGTTACAAACATGCACGTTCTGGACATGTATCCTGTGTTTTTAGAAGAAATAAAATATATATAATATATAAAATACGAAATATATTTAAAAAATATAATATAAAATATTGCTCTTTGGGACTATTTAAGTTATAAGTTTTTTATGTGTTATATATTATCTTAACTTATTTATTTAAGTTATAAATAGCTCCAAAGAAAGAAAAACTTTTCTTGACTCTGGAAAATATAATGTAAAAAGAATTGGCAATGTTCTAAACAAATATGTCATATAAATTTAATCCTCTATTAGTGTGGTTCCATGTAATTAACTTTTATTCCACTTGTTAAGTTAGTAATCTGCATGAATACATAAACTTTAAATTAGAGTTTTGGAAGATTTTACTTAGTCCAATAGTATGATCTTCAACATAATCAGGAAAACCTGTATTCAAGAGTGCTTGTAAAGGTCACTTTCATGAATTTCCCTTGAAGAAGCAGCAAATTTGGGGCTGTAGGTGGTTATAAATCACTTCTTGAGAAGAATCAAGGTAAAATAATAATCTGTGGATAACAAAAGGCTGAGAATAGCAATGATTAAAAATGCAGTTGATGAGGAAATATGATTATTTCTGTGGAATGCAGCAGTTTAACATAAAAATCAAGAGGGGATGGACAACAGAAGCCAAGGTTAGAGTGTGCAGGGCCATGAACCAAGGAATGCAGGCAGCTCTAGAAGCTGGAAAAAAAAAAATTACTAAGGGATCTGGCAAAATGGCTGAATAGGAAAGGCTTGGGTCTACAGGTCCCAGCAAAAGCAACACAGAAGGTGGGTGATTTCTGCATTTTAAACTGACTGGTGCCTGGAACCCCAGTGAGACAGACCTATTCACACCCTTGGAAGGGGTGCTGAAGTCAGGGAGCAAAGGGGTCCTCCTTAGTGGGTCCCACTCCCACAGAGCCCAGCAAGCTAAGAACCAGTGGCTTGAAATGCTCCCCACCAGCACAGCAGTCTGAAGTTGACCTGTGATGATCCAGCTTGGTTGGGGGAGGGGCATCTGCCATTACTGAGGCTTGAGTAAGTGGTTTTCTCCTGACAGTGCTAAGGAGGCCAGGAAGTTCAGAGTGAGTAGATCTCACCACAGTGTGGGAAAGGAGCTGTGGCCAGACTGCCTTTCTAGATGCCTCCTCATTGTGCAGAGCATCTCTAAATGAAAGGCAGTAGCCCCAGTCAGGGGGTTATAAAAAAAAAAAAAAAAAAAAAAAAAAAAAAAACCTCCCATCTCCCTGGGACAGAGCACCTGGGGGAATGGGCAGCTGCGGGCACAGCTTCAGAGGACTTAAGCGTTCCTGCCTGCTGGCTCTGAAGTAAGCAGTGGATTCTGACAAGGTGGTTTCACCCAGCATAGTGCTTGAGCTCTGCTAAGGGACAGACTGCCTCTTCAAGTGGGTCCCTGATCCCTGTGCCTCCTGACTGAGAGAGACCTCCCAGCAGGGTTTTGACAGACACTTCACACAGGAGAGCTCTGGCTGGCATCAGGTGGGTTCCCCTCTGGGATAAAGCTTCCAGAGGAAGGAGCAGGCAGAAATCTCTGCTGTTTTGCAGCCTCCACTGGTGATACTCAGGCAAAGAGGGTCTGGAGTGGACTTCCAGCAAACTCCAGCAGACATACAGAACAGGGGCCTGACTGTTAGAAGAAAAAGTAACAAACAGAGAGCAATAATATCAATTTCAACAAAAAGGATTCCCACGCAAAAAACCCCATCCAAAAGTCATCAGCCTCAAAGATCAAAGGGAGATAAATTCACGAAGATGAGATAAAACCAGTGCAAAAATGCTGAAAATTTGAAAAACTAGAATGCCTCCTCCTCCAAATGATCACAACTGCTTTCCACCAAGGACACTAAACTGGATGGAGAATGAATTTGATAAATTGACAGAAGTAGGCTTCAGAAGATGGGTAATGACAAACTCCTCTGAGCTAAAGGAGCATGACCTAACCCAATGCAAGGAAGCTGAGAACCTTGATTAAAGGTTACAGGAACTGTTAACTAGAATAAATTGTTTAGAGAAGAACATAAATGAGCTGATGGGTCTAAAAAGAAAACACAGCATGAGAACTTCATGAAGCATACACATGTATCAATAACCAAATCAATCATGTGGAAGAAAGGATATCAGAGATTGAATAAGAACTTACTGAAATAAGGTGTGAAGACAGGATTAGAGAAAAAAGAATGAAAAGGAATGAAAAAAGCCTCCAAGAAATATGGAACAATGTAAAAAGACCAATCTTATTATTGATTGGTGTACCTGAAAGTGATGGGGAGAGTGGAACCAAGTTGGAAAACACACTTCAGGATATTACCCAGGAGAGTTTTCCTAATCTAGCAAGACAGACCAACATTCAAATTCAGAAAATACCAAGAACATCACTAAGATACTCCTTGAAAAGAGAAACCCCAAGATACATAATCATCAGATTCTCCAAGACTAACATCAGATCTGCCTGGAGAAACCCTACAAGCCAGAAAAGAGTGGGGGCCAATATTCAACATTCTTAAAGAAAAGAATTTTCAACCCAGAATTTCATATCCAGCCAATCTAAGCTGCATAAGCAAAGGAGAAATAAAATTCTTTACAGACAAGCAAATGCTGAGGGATTTTCTCACCACCAGGCCTGCCTTACAAGATCTCCTGAAGGTAGCACTAAATATGGAAAGGAAAAAGCAGTACCAGCCACTGCAAAAATACACCAAAATATAAAGACCAATTACACTATACAGAAAAACCACATCAACTAATGTGAAAAATGACCAGCTAGCATCATGATGACAGGATCAAATTCACACGTAACAATATTAACCTTAAATGTAAATGGACTAAATGCCCAATATTAACCTTAAATGTAAATGCACTAAATGCCCTAATTAAAAGACACAGACTGGCAAATTGGATAAATAAGCAAGAGCCATAGGTGTGCTGTTTTCAGGAGACTCATCTCACATACAAAGATACACAATGGCTCAAAGTAAAGGAAGGGAGGAATATTTACCAAGCAAAAGGAAAGCAAAGAAAAGCAGGGTTTGCAATACTAGTCTCTGATAAAACCGACTTTAAACCAAGAAAGATTAAAAACACAAAGTAGGGTATTACAGAAAAGTAAAGGAATCAATGCAGCAAGAAGAGCTAACTATCCTAAATATATATATACATCCAATACAGCAGCACCCAGATTCATAAAACAAGTACTTAGAGACCTACAGAGAGACTTAGGCTCCCACACAATAATAGTGGGAGACTTAACACCCCACTGTTAATATTAGACAGATCAAAGAGACAGAAAATTAACAAGAATATTTAGTACTTGATTTTATCTCTGGACCAAGTGAACATAACAGACATCTGCAAAACTCTCCACCCCAAATCAGTAGAATATACATCCTTCTCAGCACGACATAAAATGTATTCTAAAATTGACCACATAATGTGAAGTAAAACACCCCTCAGCAAATGCAAAAGAATGGAAATCATAACAAACAGTCTCTCAGACCACAACATGATCAAATTAGAACTCAGAATTAGGAAACTCACTCAAACTGCACAACAACATGGAAATTAAACAACTTGCTCCTGAATGATTACTGGGTAAATAATGAAATTAAGGCAGTCATAAAGAAGTTTTTGGAAACCAATGACAACAAACAGGCAACATATTAGAATCTCTGAGACACAAAGCAGTGTTAAGAGAGAAATTTATAGCATTAAATGCCCACATCAGAAAGTGGGAAATATCTAACATCAACACCCTAACATCAAAATTAAAAAAAAACTAGAGAAGCAAGAGCAAACAAATTCAAAAGCTAGCAGAAGACAAGAAATAACTAAGATCAGAGCATAACTGAAGGAAATATAAACACAGAAAACCTTTAAAAAATCAATAAATAGAGGAGCTGGTTTTTTGAAAAGATTAACAAAATAGACCACTAGTCATATTAATAAAGAAGAAAAGAGAGAAGAATTAAATACACAGAATAAAAAATGATAAAGGAGATATCACCACTGATCCCCCAAAAATACAAACTAGAGAATATCATAAACACCTCTACACAAATAAACCAGAAAATCTAGAAGAAATGAATATATTCCCGGACACATACACCTTTCCAAGACTGAACCAGGAAGAAGTGCAATCCCAGAATAACAAGTTCTGAAATAACAATAACACGTTCTGAAATTGAGGCAGTAATGAATAGCCTACCAACCAAAAAAAAAAACAAGAAAGAAAAAAAAAACTGGCCAGGACCAGATGGATTCACAGCTGAATTTGACCAGAGCTACCAAGAGGAGCTGGTAACATTTCTTCTGAAACTATTCTAGAAAATCAAAAAGGAGGAACTCTTCCCTAACTCCTTTTATGAGGCCACCATCAACCTGACACAAAATCCTATCAGAGACACAAAAATAAAACAAGAAAATTTCAGGCCAATAACTCTGCTGAACATCAGTGCAATAATCCTTAATAAAACACTGGCAGACCAAATCCAGCAGCACATCAAAAAGCTTCTCCACCATGGTCAAGTCAGCTTCATCTTGATGTAATGCTGGTTCAACATACACAAATCAATAAACATAATCCACCACATAAGCAGAACCAGAGACAAAAACCACATGATTATCTCAACAGATGCAGAAAAGGCCTTTGATAAAATTCAACTCCCCTTCATGCTAAAAACTCACAATAAACTAGGTATTGATGGAACACACTTCAAAATAATAAGAGGTATTTATGACAATCCTATAGCCAATATCATATTGAATGGGCAAAAGCTGGAAACATTCCCTTTGAAAACTGGCACAACACAGGGATGCCCTCTCTCACCACTCCGATTCAACATAGTGTTGAAAGTTCTGGCCAGGGCAATCAGGCAGGAGAAAGAAATAAAAGCTATTTAATTAGGAAAAGAGGCAGTCAAATTGTCCCTGTTTGCAGATGATATGATTGTATATTTAGATAACCCCATCGTCTCTACCCCAAAACTCGTTAAACTGATAAGCAACTTCAGCAAAGTCTCAGTATACAAAACCAATGTGCAAAAATCACAAGCATTCCTATATGCCAATAACAGACAAACAGAGAGCAAAATCATGAGTGAACACTCATTCACAATTGCTACAAAGAGAATAAAATATCTAGGAATACAACTTACAAAGGACATGAAGGACCTCCTCAAGGAGAACTGCAAATCACTCTTCAAGGAAATAAGAGAAGACACAAACAAATGGAAATAATTTCCATGCTAATGGATAGGAAGAATCAGTATCATGAAAATGATTATACTGCCCAAAGTAGTTTACAGATTCAATGTTATTCTCATCAGACTACCATTGATTTTCTTCACAGAATTAGAAAAAACTACTTTAAATTTTATATGGAACCAAAAAAAGAGCCCATATAGCCAAGACAATCCTAAGCAATAGAACAAAGCTGGAAACATCATGTTATCTGACTTCAAACTATACTATAAGGTTACAGTAACCAAGATACCATGGTTCTGATACCAAAACAGATATATAGACCAAGGGAACAGAAAAGAGGCCTCAGAAATAACATCACACATCTACAATCATCTGATCTTTGACCAACCTGACAAAAACAAGGAATGGGTAAAGAATTCCCTATTTAAAAAAATGCTGCTGGGGAAATTGGCTAGCCATATGCAGAAAAGAGGAACTGGACACTTTTCTTACACCTTATATAAAAATTAGCTCAAGATGGATTAAAGACTTAAATATAAAACCTAAAACCCTAAAAACTCTAGAAGAAAACCTAGGCAATACCATTCAGGACATAGGCATGGGCAAAGACTTCATGACTAAAACACCAAAAGCAACTGCAACAAAAGTCAAAATTGACAAATGGGATCTAATTAAACTAAAGAGCTTCTGCACAGCAAAAGAAACTATCATCAGAGTGAACAGGCAACCTGCAGAATGAGAGAGAAGTTCTGCAATTTATCCATCTAACAAAGGACAAATATCCAGAATCTATAAGGAACTTATACAAATTTACATGAAAAAAACAAACAACCCCATCAAAAAGTGGGCAAAGGATATGAGCAGACATTTCTCAAAAGAAGACATGTATGTGGCCAACAAATATTTGAAAAAAAGCTCGTAATCATTGGTCATTAGAGAAATGCAAATCAAAACCACAATGTGATACCATCTCACAACAGTTAAAATGGCAATCATTAAAAAGTCAGGAAAAAATAGATGCTGATGAGGCTGTGGAGAAATAGGAAAACTTTTACACTGTTTGTGGGAGTATCAGTTAGTTCAACTATTGTGTAAGACAGTGTGGAAATTTCTCAAGGATCTAAGACCAGAAATACCATTTGACCCAGCAATCCCATTGCTGGGTATATACCTAAAGAATTATAAATCATTCAACTAAAAAGACACATGCACACATATGTTTATTGCAGCACTATTTAAAATAGCAAAGACTTGGAAACAACCCAAATGCCCATCAGTGTTAGACTGGATAAAGAAAATGTAACACATATACACTGTGGAATACTATGCAGCCATAAAAAAAAGAATGAGTTCATGTCCTTTGCAGGGACATGGATGAAGCTCGAAATCATAATTCTCAGCAAACTAGCACAGGAACAGAAAACCAAACACAGCATGTTCTCACTCATAAGTGGAGGTTGAACAATGAGAACACATAGACACAGGGAGGGGATCATCACACACTGGGGCTTTTTGGGGGGGTAGGGGCAATGGGAGCAAGAGCATTTGTACAAATACTTAATGCATGCAAGGCTTATAACCTAGATGATGAGTTGATTGGTGCAGCAAACCATCATGGCACACGTATAACTGTGTAACAAACCTGCACGTTCTGCACATATATGTCAGAACTTAAAGTTTAAAAAACTCCATAAAACTCATAATTATTGGTGATAACATACACTAAGTTATCAGAATTTTAGAAATCTTGTAAACTTTTGGAACACATGTTGATAACACATTTATACAGATATAACTCAGAGAGTTAAACAGTGTTTCTTATTTGACAATTCTGCCTACATAATTTTAACATACCAAATAAGCCTAATAAGCCTCTCTTGAACTTTCACAGTTCCAAAGGCTGAATTTTAGAATGTGAAATTTAATTTTGAGAAGCATGTCAAATATGAAAGGTGTAAAATACTTTATTAAAGTAGGATCACAAGTCACTGTAAAATAATAATTTTGTATATAGCCATAGTGATCATTCAAATCTTTCAAAAACCAAATGCCTTCAGCCTAAAGCCTTAAACAAACAAAGTTGATAGTCAGGTAGTGGTCACAGTGGGCCTTGAATGAGACCCAGTGCCTTGCTGGCTTTAGGACTGACTAAGCACAGTACCACAAAACTGCTTGTGTCACCTCATGCTCCAGACAGCTCAGAACAGAGACAGAGACTCTGCTTGAAATAAAGTAGAAAAGAAAAAAAAAAGTCTGATATAGTTTGGCTCTGTGTCCCCACCCAAATTTCATTTTGACTCTTACTCCCATAATTCCCACGTGGAGTGGGAGGGACCCAGTGGGAGATAATTGAATCATGGAGGCGGTTTCCCCATACTGTTCTCATAATAGTGAATAAGACTCATGATATCTGATGGTTTTATCAGGGGTTTCTGCTTTTGCATCTTCCTGATTCTCTCTTTGCCTGCTGCCATCCATGTAAGATGGGACTTGCTCCTCTTTGCCTTCTGCCATGATTGTGAGGCTTCCCCAGACATGTGGAACTGTAAGTCAAATTAAGCCTCTTTATTCTGTAAATTGTGCAGTCTTGGTATGTCTTTATCAGCAGTATGAAAATGGGCTAATACACTAAATTAATACCACTAGAATGGGGTGTTGCTGAAAAGATACACAAAAATGTGGAAGCAACTTTGGAATTGGGAAACAGGCAGAGACTGGAACAGTTTGGAGGGCTCAGAAGACTGAAAAATTTGGAAAAGTTTGCAACATCCTAGAGACTTGTTGAATAGTTTTGTCCAAAATGCTGATAGCGATATGGACAATAAGGTCCAGAATGAGGTATTCTCAGATAGAGATGAGGAACTTGCGGGGAACTGAGGCAAAGGTAACCCTTGTTATGTTTTAGCAAAGAAACTGGTGGGATAGATTTGGTCTTTTTACATAATCCCATACTTCTTGCAGGCTTTGTTCATTTCTTTTTCTTCTTTTTTCTTTTGGTTTCTCTTCTCGCTTCATTTCATTCATTTGATCCTCAATCGCTGATACTCTTTCTTCCAGTTGATCGAGTCGGTTACTGAAGCTTGTGCATTTGTCACGTATTTCTCGTGTCATGCTTTTCATCTCTTTCATTTCGTTTATGACCTTCTCTGCATTAATTAGTCTAGCCGTCAATTCTTCCACTTTTTTTTCAAGATTTTTAGTTTCTTTGCGCTGGGTACGTAATTCCTCCTTTAGCTCTGAGAAATTTGATGGACTGAAGCCTTCTTCTCTCATCTCGTCAAAGTCATTCTCCGTCCAGCTTTGATCCGTTGCTGGCGATGAGCTGCGCTCCTTTGTCGGGGGAGATGTGCTCTTATTTTTTGAATTTCCAGCTTTTCTGCCCTGCTTTTTCCCCATCTTTGTGGTTTTATCTGCCTCTGGTCTTTGATGATGGTGATGTACTGATGGGGTTTTGGTGTAGGTGTCCTTCCTGTTTGATAGTTTTCCTTCTATCAGTCAGGACCCTCAGCTGTAGGTCTGTTGGAGATTGCTTGAGGTCCACTCCTGACCCTGTTTGCCTGGGTATCAGCAGCAGAGGCTGCAGAAGATAGAATATTTCTGAACAGCGAGTGTACCTGTCTGATTCTTGCTTTGGAAGCTTCCTCTCAGGGGTGTACTCCACCCTGTGAGGTGTGGGGTGTCAGACTGCCCCTAGTGGGGGATGTCTCCCAGTTAGGCTACTCAGGGGTCAGGGACCCACTTGAGTAGGCAGTCTGTCCGTTCTCAGATCTCAGCCTCCGTGTTGGGAGATCCACTGCTCTCTTCAAAGCTGTCAGACAGAGTCGTTTGCGTCTGCAGAGGTTTCTGCTGCTTTGTTGTTGTTGTTGTTGTTGTTGTGT
>NC_044996.1:89481649-89573921 GCF_008728515.1 Papio anubis
GATGGCATTGAATCTATAAATTACCTTGGGCAGTATGGCCATTTTCACGATATTGATTCTTCCTATCCATGAGCATGGTATGTTCTTCCATTTGTTTGTGTCCTCTTTTATTTCACTGAGCAGTGGTTTGTAGTTCTCCTTGAAGAGGTCCTTTACATCCCTTGTAAGTTGGATTCTTAGGTATTTTATTCTCTTTGAAGCAATTGTGAATGGAAGTTCATTCATGATTTGGCTCTCTGTTTGTCTGTTACTGGTGTATAAGAATGCTTGTGATTTTTACACATTAATTTTGTATCCTGAGACTTTGCTGAAGTTGCTTATCAGCTTAAGGAGATTTTGGGCTGAGACAATGGGGTTTTCTAAATATACAATCATGTCATCTGCAAACAGGGACAATTTGACTTCTTCTTTTCCTAACTGAATACCCTTGATTTCTTTCTCTTGCCTAATTGCCCTAGCCAGAACTTCCAACACTATGTTGAATAGGAGTGGTGAGAGAGGGCATCCCTGTCTTGTGCCAGTTTTCAAAGGGAATTTTTCCAGTTTTTGCCCATTCAGTATGATATTGGCTGTGGGTTTGTCATAAATAGCTCTTATTATTTAGAGGTACGTTCCATCAATACCGAATTTATTGAGCGTTTTTAGCATGAAGGGCTGTTGAATTTTGTCAAAAGCCTTTTCTGCATCTATTGAGATAATCATGTGGTTCTTGTCTTTGGTTCTGTTTATATGCTGGATTATGTTTATTGATTTGCGAATGTTGAACCAGCCTTGCATCCCAAAGATGAAGCCCACTTGATCATGGTGGATAAGTTTTTGATGTGTTGCTGAATCCGGTTTGCCAGTATTTTATTGAGGATTTTTGCATCGATGTTCATCAGGGATATTGGTCTAAAATTCTCTTTTTTTGCTGTGTCTCTGCCAGGCTTTGGTATCAGGATGATGTTGGCCTCATAAAATGAGTTAGGGAGGATTCCCTCTTTTTCTATTGATTGGAATAGTTTCAGAAGGAATGGTACCAGCTCCTCCTTATACCTCTGGTAGAATTCAGCTGTGAATCCATCTGGTCCTGGACTTTTTTTGGTTGGTAGGCTATTAAGTATTGCCTCAATTTCAGAGCCTACTATTGGTCTATTCAGGGATTCAACTTCTTCCTGGTTTAGTCTTGGAAGAGTGTAAGTGTCCAGGAAATTATCCATTTCTTCTAGATTTTCCAGTTTATTTGCATAGAGGTGTTTATAGTATTCTCTGATGGTAGTTTGTATTTCTGTGGGGTTGGTGGTGATATCCCCTTTATCATTTTTCATTGCGTCAATGTGATTCTTCTCTCTTTTCTTCTTTATTAGTCTTGCTAGTGGTCTGTCAATTTTGTTGATCTTTTCAAAAAACCAACTCCTGGATTCATTGATTTTTTGGAGGGTTTTTTGTGTCTCTATCTCCTTCAGTTCTGCTCTGATCTTAGTTATTTCTTGCCTTCTGCTAGCTTTTGAATGTGTTTGCTCTTGCTTCTCTAGTTCTTTTAATTGCGATGTTAGACTGTCAATTTTAGATCTTTCCTGCTTTCTCTTGTGGGCATTTAGTGCTATAAATTTCCCTCTACACACTGCTTTAAATGTGTCCCAGAGATTCTGGTATGTTGTATCTTTGTTCTGATTGGTTTCAAAGAACATCTTTATTTCTGCCTTCATTTCGTTATGTACCCAGTAGTCATTCAGGAGCAGGTTGTTCAGTTTCCATGTAGTTGAGTGGTTTTGATTGAGTTTCTTAGTCCTGAGTTCTAGTTTGATTGCACTGTGGTCTGAGAGACAGTTTGTTATAATTTCTGTTCTTGTACATTTGCTGAGGAGTGCTTCACTTCCAATTATGTGGTCAACTTTGGAGCAAGTACGATGTGGTGCTGAGAAGAATGTATATTCTGTTGATTTGGGGTGGAGAGTTCTATAGATGTCTATTAGGTCTGCTTGCTGCAGAGATGAGTTCAATTCCTGGATATCCTTGTTAACTTTCTGTCTCGTTGATCTGTCTAATGTTGACAGTGGAGTGTTGAAGTCTCCCATTATTATTGTATGGGAGTCTAAGTCTCTTTGTAAGTCTCTAAGGACTTGCTTTATGAATCTGGGTGCTCCTGTATTGGGTGCATATATATTTAGGAGAGTTAGCTCTTCCTGTTGAATTGATCCCTTTACCATTATGTAATGGCCTTCTTTGTCTCTTTTGATCTTTGATGGTTTAAAGTCTGTTTTATCAGAGACTAGTATTGCAACCCCCGCTTTTTTTTGTTCTCCATTTGCTTGGTAAATCTTCCTCCATCCCTTTATTTTGAGCCTATGTATGTCTCTGCGTGTGAGATGGGTCTCCTGAATACAGCAGACTGATGGGTCTTGACTCTTTATCCAGTTTGCCAGTCTGTGTCTCTTAATTGGAGCATTTAGTCCATTTACATTTAAGGTTAAGATTGTTATGTGTGAACTTGATCCTGCCATTATGATATTAACTGGTTATTTTGCTCGTTAGTTGATGCAGTTTCTTCCTAGCCTCGATGGTCTTTACATTTTGGCATGTTTTTGCAATGGCTGGTACCGGTTGTTCCTTTCCATGTTTAGTGCTTCCTTCAGGGTCTCTTGTAAGGCAGGCCTGGTGGTGACAAAATCTCTAAGCATTTGCTTATCTGTAAAGGATTTTATTTCTCCTTCACTTATGAAACTTAGTTTGGCTGGATATGAAATTCTGGGTTTAAAATTCTTTTCTTTAAGAATGTTGAATATTGGCCCCCACTCTCTTCTGGCTTGGAGAGTTTCTGCCGAGAGATCTGCTGTGAGTCTGATGGGCTTCCCTTTGTGGGTAACCCGACCTTTCTCTCTGGCTGCCCTTAAGATTTTTTCCTTCATTTCAACTTTGGTGAATCTGGCAATTATGTGTCTTGGAGTTGCTCTTCTCGAGGAGTATCTTTGTGGCGTTCTCTGTATTTCCTGGATTTGAATGTTGGCCTGCCCTACTAGGTTGGGGAAGTTCTCCTGGATGATATCCTGAAGAGTGTTTTCCAACTTGGTTCCATTTTCCCCCTCACTTTCAGGCACCCCAATCAGACGTAGATTTGGTCTTTTTACATAATCCCATACTTCTTGCAGGCTTTGTTCATTTCTTTTTCTTCTTTTTTCTTTTGGTTTCTCTTCTCGCTTCATTTCGTTCATTGGATCCTCAATCGCTGATACTCTTTCTTCCAGTTGATCGAGTCGGTTACTGAAGCTTGTGCATTTGTCACGTATTTCTCGTGTCATGGTTTTCATCTCTTTCATTTCATTTAGGACCTTCTCTGCATTAATTACTCTAGCCATCAATTCTTCCACTTTTTTTTCAAGATTTTTAGTTTTTTTGTGCTGGGTACGTAATTGCTCCTTTAGCTCTGAGAAATTTGATGGACTGAAGCCTTCTTCTCTCATCTCGTCAAAGTCATTCTCCGTCCAGCTTTGATCCATTGCTGGCGATGAGCTGCGCTCCTTTGCCGGGGGAGATGCGCTCTTATTTTTTGAATTTCCATCTTTTCTGCCCTGCTTTTTCCCCATCTTTGTGGTTTTATCTGCCTCTGGTCTTTGATGATGGTGATGTACTGATGGGGTTTTGGTGTAGGTGTCCTTCCTGTTTGATAGTTTTCCTTCTAACAGTCAGGACCCTCAGCTGTAGGTCTGTTGGAGATTGCTTGAGGTCCACTCCAGACCCTGTTTGCCTGGGTATCAGCAGCAGAGGCTGCAGAAGATAGAATATTTCTGAACAGCGAGTGTACCTGTCTGATTCTTGCTTTGGAAGCTTCCTCTCAGGGGTGTACTCCACCCTGTGAGTTGTGGGGTGTCAGACTGCCCCTAGTGGGGGATGTCTCCCAGTTAGGCTACTCAGGGGTCAGGGACCCACTTGAGCAGGCAGTCTGTCCCTTCTCAGATCTCAACCTCCATGTTGGGAGATCCACCGCTCTCTTCAAAGCTGTCAGACAGAGTCATTTGCGTCTGCAGAGGTTTCTGCTGCTTTTGCTATTGTTTACTGTGCCCTGTCCCCAGAGGTGGAGTCTACAGAGACAGGCAGGTTTCCTTGAGCTGCTGTGAGCTCCACCCAGTTCGAGCTTCCCAGCAGCTTTGTTTACCTACTTAAGCCTCAGCAATGGTGGGCGCCCCTCCCCCAGCCTCGCTGCTGCCTTGCCGGTATATCACAGACTGCTGTGCTAACAATGAGGGAGGCTCTGTGGGCGTGGGACCCTCCCGGCCAGGTGTGGGATATGATCTCCTGATGTGCCTGTTTGCTTAAAGCGCAGTATTGGGGTAGGAGTTACCCGATTTTCCAGGTGTTGTGTGTCTCAGTTCCCCTGGCTAGGAAAAGGGATTCCCTTCCCCCCTCGCACTTCCCAGGTAAGGCGATGCCTCGCCCTGCTTCAGCTGTCGCTGGTCGGGCTGCAGCAGCTGACCAGCACGGATCGTCCGGCACTCCCCAGTGAGATGAACCCAGTACCTCAGTTGAAAATGCAGAAATCACCGGTCTTCTGTGTCGCTCGCGCTGGGAGTTGGAGACTGGAGCTGTTCCTATTCGGCCATCTTGCCAGTAGGTTCAACTCTTTTCAATTCTTTTTTTTTTTTTTTTAACTCTTTTCAATTCTATGAAGTCTGAGAGAAGTGAGAAAGCCATAAAAGAAAAGTTGGAAGCTAGAAGAAATTTGTTCATGAGCTTTAAGAAAATAAGCCATCTCTATAACATAAAAGTGCAAGGTGGTGAAGCAAATACTGATGTAGAAGCTGCAGAAAATTATGGAAATGACCTAGCTAGGCAATTGTTGAAGCTGACTACACTACACAAGATATGTTCAATGTAGATGAAGCAGCCCTCTACTCAAAGAAGATGCCATCTAGGACTTGCATAGCCACAGAGAAGAAATTGATACCTGGGTTTGATGCAAAACTTCAAAGTATAGAATGACTCTCTTCCTGGGGCCTAATGCATCTTGTGACTTTAAGTTGAGGTTCAATGCTTATTGAACATTCCAAAATCCTACAGCTCTTAACGGTTATGCCAAGACTACTTTGCCTGTATTCTCTAAATGAAGCAAAGCCAGGATCACAGTACATCTGTTTACATAATGGTTTACTAAATATTTTTTACCAACCATTGAGACTCACTGTTCAGAAAAAAGAATTTCTTTCAAAACATTACTGCTCTTTGTCAATGTTCACCCAAGAGTTCTGACGGAGATATACAAGGAGATTACTGTCGTTTTCATGCTTACTAATACACTCCCATTCTGAAGCCCATGGATACAGAAGTAATTTTGACTTTCAAGTCTTATTTTTTAAAAAATACATTTCATAAGGCTATATAGCTACCATAGACAGTTATTCCTTTATGAATCTAGAAAAACTAAATTGAAAACTTTTTAGAAAGCATTTATTATTCTAGATGCCATAAAGAACATTTTTGATTCATGAACAATGTTTAGATATCAACATTAAGAGGCACATGGAAGAAGTCGTTTTCAACCCTCGTGGATGACTTTCAGGGGTTCAAGACTTCAGTGGAGGAAGTCACTGTAAATATGGTGGAAATAGCAACAGAACTAGAATTAGAAATAGAGCCTAAAGATGTGAGTGAATTGCTGCAATCTCATAATAAAATTTGAACAGATGAGGAGTTGCTTCTATGGATGAACATAGAAAGTGATTTATTTAGATGAAATCTACTCCTGGTGAAATGCTGTGAACATTGCTGAAATGACAATGAAACACTTAGAATATAATATAAACCTACTTGACAAAGCAGCAGCAGGATATGAGAAGATTGACTTCAGTTTTGAAAAAAGTTCTACTGTGAGTAAAATGCTATCAAACAGCATCATATGCCACAGAAAAATCTTTTGTGAAAGGGAGAGTGATTCCATGTAGCAAAATTTATTAGTCTTATTTTAAGAAATTGCCACAGCCACTTCAGCTTTCAGCAACCACCACTCTGATCAGTCTGAAGCCATCAACATCAAGGCAAGATCCTCTACCAGCAAAAGTGAAGGCTCAGATGATCATCAGCATTTTTCAGCAATAAAGTATTTTTAATTAAGATAGGTATATATTTTAGACATAATGCTTTTACATAGTTAATAGTCTACTCTACACTATAGTATACACATAACTTTTATATCCACTGCAAAACCAAAAAATTTGTGTGAGTCACTTTATTGTGATATTCATTTTATTGTGGTGGTCTTGAACTGGACCTGCAACATGTTTGAGATATTTGTGTATTAATATTTACAACTAATGTTGACCTAAATTACTTAGAATTGAAATGTTAACATCTGCTAAATTTTATTTTTAATAATCAGTTAAATATTAGAAAAACATCACTGAAGAAATCCTGCAAATACTCACTGCATAATGAGGAATGAATGAGATATATGTAGGTTAATAAGGAACACGTAAACAAAACCTATATAATTGCTTCTGTTGACGGAATTGGCACATTAATGGAGGGAAGGGATAATTCATATATTTTTAATTTGGATTATTTTACATTTCTCAGTATATGGCTCAGGACATTTTAATTTAAAAGAATCTAAGCATACTGGCCTTGTTTTTATTCTTTGTAGTTTCACTTGGGGAAACAACACCAATATTTTTTTAGAAGACAAACAGGGTTGCACTTAACATGGGTAGCATTCCATTAGAAATGACCTGGAAGGGAAAATAAAGAAGACACTCATGGAATGATAATATATTGACAGATGCTATACATTAGAGATAAAAACATGCCAGAGGCATGAGCAAGGATGAATTGGGATTCAGCTCATAAATAGTGCATTGTTATGACAATGGGAAATTAGTTGGAATCAAGTATTCAAGTCTCAGAGAAACAGTGCTCTAAAGATGGTCACAAATACTTCTTCTTCCTTTCTTATCTAGTTTGACCTTCTCCTTCACATTTCCCTTTTTTCCTATAAGAATCCCATTTTGCTTTTAATTTGATTTGTGCAAAGGACTAGTAAACCCTAAATACACCCTGAATTAGGTAGGATTTTTTTGTAGATAAGAATACTGGTGACTTAAACACAGTATGTACAGTAACTGCTTCTGGCCAACATTGTTTTCCCAGGCAACTAGAGTCCTAGCATACAAAGATGATTCTTCCACATTCACACACACACAAACACACACAAATCCTAAACATAGTTTTAAACTGAAAATCGAAAAAGCCATATATATTTGGCCATTCTCCCTTTGCTATAAATAAATACTTTAGGTTGGGTAATAAGAAAAGAGTTTTAATTGGCTTATGGTTTTGCAGGCTATACAGGAAACATAGAAGCTTCTGCTCCTGGGGAGGTCCCAGGAAGCTTCCAATTATAGCAGAAGACAAAGGAGAAACAGGTATGTTACCTGGCAGGAGCAAGAGAGAAGGTGGGGAAGGTGCTACACACTTTAAAACAACCTAATTTTGTGAGAACTCACTCACCACTATGAGGACAATATCAAGAGGATGGTGATAAACCAATCATGGGAAACAGTCCTCATGATCTAGTCACTCCCTCCTGGGCTCCATTTCCAACACTGGAGATTACAATTTGATGTGAGATTTGGGTAGGAACACAGATTCAAACCAATATCACCATAATTTTTGTTTGGCAGTTAAAAAAGATTTTAAATTCTTTCTTAAGTAACTGTTATTTTTATATTATATAAATAAGTGGCTAGCACTATTTCTTGAACCAAATACCAATAAATGAGAAGAAACAGAGAAGGCAATATCTTGGTGATATCCTAGGCTCTTCTTGTGCAGCACAATGGGTATGGTGGGAGGGAGTCACAAGAAGATTAATTTATAAATAAATATTTACATTGCTGGGTCTGTATAGTATCATATAATTTGATAACGAACTATCTAGAAAGTATACAGAAAGATGAAATGAATATGCCTTAAGGAGAGGAAGAAATCGCTTTCTCTTTTAGGAGCTAAGCCAAGATCTATATAGGCTAAATGTAACAGAAAGAAGAATTTACTATGAAAATAACAGAAATTGATCTGACCCACGGTGATGACTTGACGCGGGAAGAAACTGCAAATTACTTCAATAGTTTTATCCCTAGTGGATGGTTAAGCCAAAGTAGATAACATGCAGCAAAGTCTATTAATATGAACAACAATATGCTGGCAGAAAGATAGAGCAGAAAGCCTCTTAGGCCATTTTCATTATTATTCATTGACTTTAAAAATCTGTTTGATATCTTAAAAGGTCTTGAAGTTTATGAACACATTTTTCTGCAGTGTTCTAAGGCAAAAAAGAAAAGAATAAAAGATTTTTAAATAAAAAAATTGTACCTGGAAGCAATTTTAATCATTTTCTCAGCAAATTGAACATTTAGAAGTGTCTTATGGTGCAAATTAACATAATAGCCTAAGATTTGTGTGGTAGTGAAAAATTCCTGGTTCCAGAATCATAGGTCTCAGGCTTAAAGTTTACAGCCCTTAAAAGACTTGATACCCAAATTACATTCTGAGAGCATTTTAATCCCCCTCTGTTGCATGTAAGCTGTGCTATAGCCAAACAACGCAATAGCAGCAAGCACTCTGTCTTCCTTTCTGACACCCCACATATTTTCTGGAGTCCATGCTTTTGTTCAAGAAAGTTCCAGCAACTTTTATACAGCCCTCTATCACCCCTTGTAAATATCTTACAGAAAATGCTCAAACTTTAGTGACTGAAATAAAAAAAAAAAAAAATACTTTCTCCCCAAAACATGCTCTTCTTTATTCCCACTCTTGCTTAGTTATCAACAAATATTCCATTTTTTGAGTTAAAAATGCCAGAGTCTAACTGACTTCTCTCTCCTCACTGGCCACATTCATTAAGCAAGTCTTACTAATTGTTACATTTATTTGGTTGAACCTTTGGATATTTTTTCCTCAATTTCACTACCCTTCTTTCAGATGTGACACTTCACTGGATATGTATGCTGTCCATATATGATTTCATGCTATAAAAATACATTTTTGTATATACAAGCATCCTTAATAGAGAGTAATGCTTTTAATGTTTTAAGAATTTACATATATGATATCCTTTTGAACCTACATTTTAAAGAGCAAATCTTTGTTTTGTTTCACTTAACATTGTATTTTTGTGATTTATCTATGCTGACATTTTTCCTGATTCAGTCATTTGGTGTTTCATCAGATGACTAGACTATTTCCCCATTGGTGGGCATTCCATGGTGCCAATATTTCTATTACAAACTATGTCTAAATGTTTTGGCCACATAAATGAGAGTTTCTGTAAACCCTATACCTAGAAATAGAAACACTGGCCATAAGTCTTTTAAGTATTTTAAGTAACATAAGCTGTTACATTAGTTTCCTATTGCTGTTGTAACAAATTACCACAAAGTTAGTAGCTTTGAATAATGAAAATTTATTATATTAGAGTTCTGCAGGCCAGGGTCTGAAGTGGGTTTCACTGGGCCTAAATCAAGGGGACTGCGGGGCCACACTTACTCCAGAGGGTCGAGGGAAGGATCTGTTTGCTTACTTTGTCCACTTTCTGGGGGCTGCCTGTACTCCTTTGTTCCTGGTCCACTTCTCCATCTTCAAAGCCAGCAGTGTAGGATCTTCAAGTCTCTCTGATACTGACCATTTACTTGTGTTATCACATCTCCTTCTTTGACTCTGACACTCCTACCACCCTTTGAAGAGACTCCTATACGACATTGGGCCCATTTACATAATTCAGGATTATCTCTCCAGCTCAAGATCTTTAACTTAATCATGTTTCAAAGACCCTCCTGCCATTTAAAGTAACACATTCACATGTTCAACAGATTAGAATGTAGAAATAATTAATGGGACAGCATTCAGCCTACCACAGGTATAAAGATCATCAAGTTACTAGATATAATATCACTTTTTCTTCAATGCAGTTGTAGCAATTTAAGTACTGCCTCCAGTGTTTCTATGTATTCATCAATACCTGGTGTTGTCAGCTTCTCTGGAAGGCATAAAACCTGAACTAATTGCTATTACTTATAACTTAAAATTTTGATGTAATTTTAAATATACAAGAAAGTTGCAAGAATAAAATGAACTCTTGTATATCATTTACCTACATTCACCTAGTTTTAAATTTCATCCCATTTGATACTAAGGTGTAAATGCATATTTATCTATATCCCTTTATCTATAACCATTTTGGTATGTATTGCCTAAGAATAAAGATAATCTTTTATTCACTCACATTGCAATTATGTAAATCAGGACATTTAATATTGATTTAATATTAATTAATCCCCAGTCCTATTCAAATTTTGTCAGTTGCTTAATAATATAATACCCTTTATGCCTCTTGTTCCTTGATTCAGGACTCAATTCAGAATCACACGTTGCATTTTTTTGTCATCTCTTCTTAGATTCCTTTCATTTGAAAAATTTCTTTGGTCTAATATTTTGAAAGAATACAGGCCAGTTTTTCTATAGCATTTCTTTCAGTTTGGGTTTATCTAATATATCTCCATGATATTATTCAGGTTTTATATATTTTGGGCAGGAATACCTCAGAAATGATGTTATTTCCTTCTCAGTGCAGCTTATCAAGAGGCACATGATATTTTTTCCCCAAATTTAGTGATAATACATTTAGTTTCTTTTTTTTTTTTTTTTTTTTTTTTGAGGCCGGAGTCGGCGCTGTCGCCCAGGCTGGAGTGCAGTGGCGGGATCTCAGCTCACTGCAAGCTCCATACTCGGTTCCGCCATTCTCGAGCTCAGCCTCCCGAGTAGCTGGGACTACAGGCTGCCACCTGCGCCCGGCTATTTTTGTATTTCTTAGTAGAGGCGGGGTTTCATTGTTGGCAGGATGGTCTCGATCTCCTGACCTCGTGATCCACTTGTCTCATTCCCAAAATACTGGGATTACAGGCTTGAGCCACCCCTTGACCCTTACATTTAGTTTTCTTGTTAGGGTGGTTTTCTGCACTGGAATTTCTCCACCATATTATAGACACCCCAGATATATCTCAGGCTCAATTGCAGACTACCAGATAAAGAGTGAATAATGCAACAAAATTAAGTGCAATGTTTGGTTTCAGTGTATATAAATGTTATCTTTACACTATCTTGTAGTCTATTAAGTGTGCAATAGCACTATGCCTAAAAAGCTATGTAAATATTTAAATTAAAAATACTGTATTGATAAAGAATACTAATAATCATCTGAGCCTTCAGCAAGTCATAATTTTTTTTGCTGGTGGAGGTTCTTGCCTTGATGATGATGCTGGCTGACTGATCAGAGTGGTGGTTATTGAAGACTGGGTGGCTGTGGCAATTTCTTAAAGTAAGACAACATTGAAGTTTGCCACTTCAATTGACTCTTCCTTTCACAAAACATTTCTCTGTGGCATGGTATGCTGTTTGATAGCATTTTACCCAAGTAGAACCTCTTTCAAAATAAGAGTGAGTATCTTAACCACTGCCACTGTTTAATTAAGCAGGTTTATATAATATTCCAAGATCTTCGTTGTCATTTCAACCATGTTTATAGCATATTCACCAGAAACAGATTCCAATGCAAGAGAACACTTTCTTTGCATATTTATAAGTAAGTAACTCCTCATCCTTTCAATATCTGTCATGAAATTGTAGCAATTCAGTAGCATCTTCAGGCTTTACTTCTAATTCTACTTCTTTTGCTGTTACTTCCATTTCTATTTCCCTTGCTATAATCATCTGCAGTGATTTCCTCCACTGAAGTTTTGAACCATTGAAAATATTCCGTAAGGGTTGGAATCAGCTTCTTCCAAACTATCTTTATGTTAATACTTTGAACTCCTCTTATAAATCACAAATGTTATTTAAGGCATCTAGAATGATAAAGCCTTTCCAGAATGTTTTCAATTTGCTTTTCCTAGATCCATAAAGGAATCACTATCTATAGCAGCTATAGCCTTATGAAATGTATTTCTTAAATGGTAAGACTTGAAAGTCAGAATTACTTCTGGACCCATGGGCTGCAGAACTGACGTGTTAGTGGGCATAAATACAAGAGTAATCTCTCTGTACATCTCCATCCAAACTCTTGGGTGACTATGTCCACTGTCAATAAGCAGGAATGTTTTGAAAAGAATTATTTTTTTTCTGAGCAGTGGTTCTCAACAGTGGGTTGAAATATTTAGTAAGCCATGATGTAAACAGATGTGCTGTGATCCTGGCTTTGTTGTTTCATTTAGAGAACACAGGCAGAGTAGATGTAGCATAATTGTTAAGCACCCTAGGATTTGTTAAATGGTCAATAAGCATTGGCTTCAACTTAGTCACCAGTGGCATTAGCTCCTAGAAAGAGAATCAGTCTATATTTTGAAGCTTTTCATCAAACCCAGGCATCGATTTCTCCTCTCCAGCTATGCAAGTCTTAGATGACATCTTCTTTGAATAGAAGGTTGTTTCATCTGCATCAAAAATAGCTTGTTTAGTGTAGTACCTTCAACAATGGTCTTATCTACATCTGCTGGATAACTTGCAGCAGCTTCTTCATCAACACTTGGTGCTTCACCTTGTTTTTTTATGTTAGAGAGATGGTTTCTTTCCTTCATCATCGTGAATCAATTTCTGATAGCTTCAAACTTTTCTTCTGCAGCTTTCTTACCTCTCTCAGTCTTCATAGACTTGAAAAGAGTTAGGTCCTTACTTTGGAATAGGCTTTGGCTTAAGGGAATATCGTGGCTGGTTTGATCTGTTTGGAGCAGAAAAACTTTCTTCATATCAGCAATAAGGCTGTTTTACTGTCTTATCATTTGAGTGTTTACTGGAATAGCACTTTTAATTTCCTTGAAGAATGTTTTTTCATTCACACCTTTGCTATCTATTTGGTCACATCTAGATGCCTATCTTTCAGTCTATGGTGGCTTTCAACATGTCTTCCTCACTAAGCTGAATTATTTTTAGCTTTTGATTTAAAGTGCAAGATGTGTGTCTTGAACTTTAACACTTGAACACTTAGATGCTATTTTAGGGTTATTAACTAGCTTAATTTCAATATGGTTGTATTTCCTGGAATAGGGAGGCCAAAAAAGTAGGAGAGAGACAGAGAAACAGACAATCAGTGGAGCAGTCAGAACACCACAACATTTATTGATTAATTTTACCATCTCATATGGGTGCATTTCTTAGCACCCCAAAGCAATTACAATAGTAACCTTGAAGATTACTGATCACAGATCACCATAACAAATATAATAATGAAAAACTTTGAAATAGTGTGAGAATTACCAAAATGTACATAGAGTTACAGAGTACATACTGTTGGAAATGGTACCAATAGATTTGCCAACACAGTTGCCGTAAACCTTCAATTTGTGAAAAATGCAATATCTACAAAGTACGATTTTAAAAATGAAATGCAATAAAATGAGGTATACCTGTATTAATTTTTTCTTTGTAATTAGTAACTAATTTGTGGGACTGTACCATGAGATTATAGGTATTCTTTAATGAAACTTTTACTCACTAATTTTAGCATTTATGTATGAGTTTAACACCATCAATAATCCTATATTTATTAGTTGGCATTTTTATTTATATGTTCCAATTGTCCCAGATTTGGCTAGTTAGAGCCCCTTCAAACTAGCTGAAGTATATTTTTAATATATCTCCATCATTCATTAAATAATCTATTATTTTGTGGCATGAAAAAATGTTCTGGGCTCACCTTGTGCCTATGTTTGATTATTTTCTGTTCATTTTATCTTGCAGTGCTTAGCCTTAAGTACGTGATAAAATAACATTATTGAGTGTCTTGGTGATTAGTATTTATTATTCAATCCTAAATGCATTGAATACTAAAATGTGATGATGACATGAGGGAAAACAGAAAGAAGAGAATGGCAGTGATGGGGAGAGAAAATAACAATATAGAGATGGCATTGATTAGAGTTACTGTACATCTTGGAAAATGAATTTCTCTCAGTGATGTTGTCTAGGCCTCCATGTAATACCCTCTTAAATTGTGACAGTATTTTAAGTGATTGTGTTTTTATTCTTTATAAAATATGCCTGCACAGACTCACCCAGACATTTAGTCTTTGCTGTGTTTCAGTTCATATTAGTTTTCCACTGCTGGTTTAAAAAATTGCTACAAACTTAATGGCTTAAAACAATACAAATTTATTATTGTTCATTTCTGGAAGTCAGAAGTCTGAAATGGGTCTCAGCTAGTTAAACCCAACATGTCAGCAGATCAGTGGTCCTAATGAAGTTTCTAGGGAGAATCGATTTTCTTGCTCTTTCCTACTCCTGGAAATCACCCACACATTCCCTGGCCTATAGACCCATTCCTTAATCTTCAAAGTCAGCAATACCCAGCTGAGTCCTCACACTGCCATCTCTCTATTTAAGGACCTGGATAATCTCGATCATGTCCCTAAATTAAGGTTAGCTGATAGCAAACTTAATTCAATTCGGTACATTAATTATCATTTGCCATATAATGTAATATATTCAATGTTTCTGAAGATTAGAACATGGACATCTGTGAGGGACCATTATTCTACTTCTCACAGTACCCAAGACTAATAATATTCCTGCATGGGTAGAAATTGTATTTTAATGGGGGAGACGGAAAGTCAATAAACACAGACCTATGTCATAAATTTTCAAAAATAGATACATACTTGAATACAGCAGGGTAAGTATTGAGGGCAATAAAAAAGTGACTATATTATCTCCAGTTTACAAATGAAGAATTAAGATCAGGCAGGGTTAGGCACTTTTGCCATTGTTAATTTGACATTCTCTTCTGCAAGTCCCATGCTCTTTTCTTTTTAAAAAAATTTCAACTTTTATTACAGATTAGAGGGTACACATGTAGGTTGTTATACGGGTAAATTGCATGATGCTGTGCCTTGGGATCCCAAAATCCTGTCACCCAGGCTATACACATAGGCCCTAATAGGTGGTTCTTCAGCCCATGCCCCCCTTCCTCCCTCCCATATAATGATGCCCAGTGTCTATTGTTCTCATCTTTACAATCAAGTGTATTCAATGTTTAGCTTCTACTTGTAAGTGAGAACATGCAGTACTTAGTTTTTGGTTCCTGTGTTATGTTGTTTAGGATAATGGCCTCCAGCTCCATCATGTTTCTGCAAAGGACATGATTTTGTTGTTTTATATGGCTACATAGTATTCCATGGTGCATATGTATGACATCTTCTTTATTCAACCTACTGCTGATGGGCATTTAGGTTGATTACACGTTTTTGCTATTGTGAATAGTGCTACAGTGAGCATACAGGTGCATATGTCTTTAAGACAGAATGAATTATTTTCATTTGGGTACCTACCCAGGAGTGGGATTGTTGAGTCAAATGACAATTCTATTTTTATGTTCCCTGAAATATTTCCAAATTGCTCTCTACAGTGGCTGAACTCATTTTTATTCCCACCCTCAATGTATAAGCATTCCCTTTCCTCTGCAGTATCACACATCTGTTGTGTCTTGACTTTTTAATAATAGCCATTCTGACTGGTATGAGATGGTATCTCATTGTGGTTTTGATTTGCATTTCTTTGATGATTAGGGATGTTGAACATTTTTTTCATATGTTTGTTAGCAAGCTGTATATATTCTTTTGAGAAGTATCTGTTTATGTCCTTTGCCCATTTTCTAATTGGATTGTTTTTTGCTTGTTGATTTAAGTGCCTTGTAGATTCAGGCTATTAGATCATTGTCACACTCATAGTGTACAAATATTTTCTCCCATTCTGTAGGCTGTCTGTTTACTCTGTTAGCAATTTCTTTTGCTGCGCAGGAGCTCTTTAGTTTAATTAGATCCCATTTGTCAATTTCTGGTTTATTGCAATTACTTTTGGGGATTTAGCCATAACTTCTTTGCCAAAGCCTACGTTGAGAACGGTATTTCCTACGTCTTCTTCTAGGATTTTTATAGTGTTAGGTTTTACATTTAAATCTTTAATCCATCTTCAGTTAATTTTCATAGATAGTGGAAAGTAGAGGTCCATTTTCATTCTTCCCAACACCATTTATTGAATAGGAAGTACTTTTCCTGTTGCTTTTGTCGTTGTTGATTTTGCAAAAGATCAGAAGGTTTAAGGCATGCAGGTTTATTTCTGGGTTCTCTATTCTGTTCCACTGTTCTATGTGTCTATGTTTGTACCAGTACTATACTATTTTTATTACTGTAGTCTTGTAATATAGTTTGGAGTCAAGTAGTATGATGTCTCCAGCTTCGTTCTTTTTGTTTCGGATTGCTTTGGTTATTCAGGCACTTTTTTGGTTCCCAGTGACTTTCAATAGATTTTTCTAATTCTGTGAAAAATGACATTGGTCTTTTAATAGGAATAGTATTGATCTGTAAATTGCCTTGGGCAAGTATGACCATTTTAACTATATTGACTCTTCTATTCAATGTGCATGGAATATTTTCTGTTTATTTGTGTTGTCTCTGATCTCTTTCAACAGTTCTTTGTAGTTCTCCTTGTAGAGGTCATTCACCTCCTAGGTTAGATGGATTCCTAGGTATTTAATTTGCTTTGTAGCTATTGTAAATGAGATGTGTTCTGGATTTGTTTGTCAGCTAGAATGCTGCTGGTGTATAACAATGCTACTGATTTTTGTACATGATTTTGTATGCTGAAACTTTACTTAATTTCCTTATCAATTTCAGGGGCTTCATGCTCTTTTCATGATGCAGCTCTGTTTCACCATCTCTCCAGTTCCCAGGTGAAGATGGTAATGAGTCTACTCATGTTATTCACAATTGTATCTCACAACAAAACCTCAATAATAATTTGCTGTTGGTGTTATATTTCTAAGACATTCTCATCTCATATTTTTATTGTAAGCACAGAGCCAATAGAATAAAATCTTGAGATACATACTCATAAATCTCCTTTGAAAAAATTTCTGAAGTCTAACCAATAGAAGTATCTATAGCTTATAACATTTCCCATATCTTTCCATTGATTTCTTGAATGCCCTCTGAAGGTGGGCCAGAGCCATGGATAAAATATCAGTAAGCAATGGATGTCTTCTCTAGGAAAATAAGCAAGTCAAAGATATTCAAACGTGATCAGTGGCTGATATAGTCCTAAGAGGTTGTTTTTAATAACTTGGCATTTCTTTAAAATGGAGAATAATACTCAAGAAGCAGGTTACATAGTTTTCTTTGTGGTAAATTATTTTCTTCATTTTCGTGCTATTGATACTTGAGTCATTCTACTGTTGGAAAGTAAATTTCAGTGAGTTCTTATCATCACAGCCCTGTCATCACAGTCAAGGCTCTTCACAATCTGGTCCCAGTCTGTTATTTCACTTTCATTTTTATCATCATATATTCTATTGTAGACTACATTATATATTGCATCTAAATGTTTCCAGCTTCCAGTAAAGTTTTTGAATCCACACTTATCTATGAGCATGAGTTCCATAAAAACAGAGACTGTGATACTTATTTTTGTAGCATTGATACTTAGCACAAAGTCAAGCACATAAAAGAGATTCAATAGAAAAATTATGAATGAAAGGCTGAATGAATAAATTATAGATACATTATCAGAGCATTTTGACTTCTCACTAGTTATTGTTATTGTTTCTTAGATCTGTAACTGCATTTATCTCTATTAAAAATATGGAACACTTGCTTTATTTTTAGTGTCGAATTAACGCAGGTATTTCTTATTTTTTAGATTCAAAGAATTAGCCTGACTATGTCTCAAGGTGGATGACTCTGTGGAAGCTTTGAGCTGTATATAACAACCTCCTGATCATCCATTTACCTTGCTTTGGTACATTAGGACTTTAATAGAAACTGCCTAATGTGCAGGTAAGTCAGCAAGAAATGAAATATGGGTCATTTTTCTGTGGTATCAATTGAGCAGAGCAGCCAAACGTAAACCACTGAGAAATGGGAATGGTTTATGCCATTTTGCAATTTGAACTAAGTCTGAAGACTTCATGTGGCTGAGAGGTCCCAGAGTTCACTTCAGAAAGCTGAGCAGCAAATCTCTCTCCTGTAAGGGTCAAACTGATACTAATAACTCCAATCTCTAGCAAATGGAAGTACAGACTGTATTTTTCCCTATGCTCTCTAATTGTCTAACTATATCCTTCATGTACATATGTTATACTATGTGACTTTAAGTTTGTCACTTAGGTTTTCCAAACCTCGCTTAATTCATAAGACAAAAATTACACCTACTCTGGCTACTTGGCATGATTCTCTTTTAGCATTGAATAAACTATGCAGCAGAACTTGGAAATGAGTATCTCAGAGTCCTTTGGCCAACACCCAACTTCTAGTGTCTAAAGCTGTGCACCTGAGGATGCTGGAACTGTGGAAGGCTCCATTGCCTATATGTGTGCATGCACATACCGAACAGGTGGAGTGCTGACGAACTAACACTTCCATGAGCAGCTCTCCACCAATGGTTCTGCAATAATCTGTATATAAATATTCCAGTTTCCTTATACTTCAAGTCGGATAATTATGTTGCATGTTTTCTATGAACTGTGCTATCAAGCTTGGTGATCAATTTCCAGCGTTTCCAAGCAGGATCTAGGTCAAGTTATGTACCATGTTAGTTGGTATATTAGCCCATTCTTAGGCTGCTAATAAGGACATACCCAAGACTGGGTAACTCATAAAGAAAAAGAGGTTTAATGGACTCACAGTTTCACATGGATGGGGAGGCCTCACAATCATGGCAGAGGAGGAGCAAAGGCATGTCTTACATGGTAGCAGGCAAGGAGGAGTGCAGAGCGAACAGCAGGGGAAACACCTTATAAAACCATCTGATCTCATGAGAACTAACTCACTATCATGAGAACAAGATGGGGAAAACCGCCCCCATAATTCAATTATCTCTACCTGGTCCCTTCCACAACACGTGAGGATTGTGGGAACTACAACTCAAAATGAGATTTTGGGGAGGGACACAGCCAAAGCACATCAGTTGGCTTAGTAGCTCACCTTTTGTTGGGTGTTGGCTTAGTAGCTCACCTTTTGTTGGCTGTTGGCTTAGTAGCTCACCTTTTGTTGGCTGTCTTCCTTCCTTTTTATCACACTCTATCTGTGTTATCTGAATTTACGAAACTTGCCATTTACATTTAAATTCTGGTTGAGTAGAGCCTAAATAAGAGAGCCTGTACATTGTGAAAAGCTACATGAGTGAGGAGTGATATTAATAATTTTTAAAATTAATATTTTGATGAATTTAATATTCATCAACTTAAGAATGCCTTTGATAAATAAGAAACTTAAAAGGTTTTTCTTTGGTTTGGGTTTTTTCAAGAAATATAAGGAAGAGGTATGTGAAAAGATCTAGTGATAGGCAGAGTAGAAAGCAGAGCAAGGGAAGAGTCTAGCTGAGCTCAAAGATTTGGCCTAGAAAGAAAATAAGTAGAAAATAGAAAATCTGAACGAACCAATAACAAGTAATGAGATTGAAGCAGTAATAAAAAGTCTCACATGCAAGAAAAGTCCAGGACCTGATGGCTTTCCTACTGAATTCCACCAAACATTTAAAGAACAGCTAATACCAATTCCACTCAAGCTCTTCAAAAAAATTGAAGAGGAAGGAATACTTCCTAAATCATTCTATGAAGCCAGATTACCCTGATACCAAAACCAGAAAAGGACACACACACACACACACACACACACACACACACACACAGAGGAAACTACAGCTGGGCACGGTGGCTTACACCTGTAATTCCAGCATTTTGGGAAGCCGAGGCATCACGAGGTCAGGAGATCAAGACCATCCTGGCTAACATGGTGAAACCCCATCTCTACTAAAAATACAAAAAAATAAAAAAGAAAAAAAGAAAAAGAAAAGTAGCCAGTTGTGGTGGTGGGTGCCTGTAGTCCCAGCTACTCGGGAAGCTGAAGCAGGAGAATGGCGTGAACCCAGGAGGTGGAGATTGCAGTAAGCCAAGATTGTGCCACTGCACTCCAGCCTGAACGACAGAGTGAGACACTATCTCAAAAAAAAAAAGGAAACTACATGCCAATATCACTGATGAACACAGGTGCAAACATCCTCAACAAAATACTAGCAAACCAAATTCAACAAAATATTAAAAAGATCATTCACCATGATCAAATGAGATTCTTCTCAGGGATGCAAGGATGGTTCAAGATATGTAAATCACTAAACATGATACATCACAAGAACAGAAACCATATGATCATTTCAACAGATGCTGACAAAGCATTCAATAAAATTCAACATCCCTTTATGATAAAAACCCTCAATCAAGTATAGAAAGAACATACTCAAATCACTAAAAGTTATACATAACAAACCCACAGGCAACATTATACCCAATAGGAAAAAAATGAAAGCATTTCCTCAATTACTACTTTTATTTAACATAGTACTGGAAGTCCTGGCTAGAGCAATTAGGCAAAAGGAAGCAATAAGGTATCCAAATTGTAAGGAAGAAGTCAAATTAGCTTTGTATGCAGACAACATAATATTAGAGTTTAAAAAAGCTAGACTTCAATAAAATACTCTTAGAACTGATATATTAATTTAAAATTGCAAGATACAAAATCAACATACAGAAATCAGTAGCATTTATATATACCATCAGCGAACAATGTGGAAAAAAAGCAAGAAAGCAGTCTCATGTACAGCAGCTACAAAGAATATAAAATGTATAGGAATCAATTTAATCAAAAAGTAAAAGATCTATACAAAGAAAACTATAAAACACTGATGAAAGAAATTGAAGAGATTACAAAAAAAATGAAAGAATATTCCATGCTTGTGGATTGGAAGAATTAGTACTATTAAAATGACGATAGTATCCAAAGCAATTACAGATTCTATGCAATCCCTATCAAAAACACCACTATACTATTCCCAGAAAGAGAAAAAGTAATCCTAAAATTTATATAGGCCCACAAAAATGCTAGAGTGCCAAGGAAATCCTAAGCAAAAAACAAAGCTGGAGGCATCACACTACACCTGACCTCAAAATATACTAAAATGCTATAGTCATCAAATCAGCATAGTACTGGAATAAAAACAGACACATAGACCAGTGGACTAGAATATAAATGCATGCATTTAAAGCCGACTGATTTTCAACAAAGGCACCAAGAACATACAATGGGGAAAGGACACTCTTTTCAATAAATGATGTTAAGAAAACTAGATAACCAAATGAGAAAAAATAAAACTATATCACTACCTCTCACCAAATACAAAAATCACATCAAAATGGATTAAAGACTTAAATCTAAGGCCTCAAACTATGAAAGTAGTAGAAGAAAACTTTGGGGGAGTGTTCCAGGACATTGGTCTGATCAAAGATTCTTTTGTGTAAGACCTCAAAAACACAGACAACAAAAACAAAAATAAACAAATGAAATCACATTCAGCTAAAAATCTGCACAGCAAAGGAAACAATCAACAAACTAAAGAGACAACCCCCAGAATGGGAGATAGTATTTACAAATTAGCCATCTAACAAGGGATTAATAACAAGAATATATAAGGAGGTCAAACAACTAAATAACAAAAAAGTAAGTAATCCAATTAAAAAATAAGCAAAAGATGTGAATAAATGTTTCTCAAAATAAGACATATAAATGGCCAACACATATGAAGAAATGCTCAGCATCACTAAGCATAAGAGAAATACAAGTCAAAATCACAATGAAGTATCTGCTCACTTAATTAGAGTGACTCTTTATCAAAAAGGCAGAGGATAACAGATGCTGGTGAGGACATGAAGAAAGGGGAATTACTAATATTGTACACTGTTGGTGGGAATGTAAAATAGTGCTATGGAAAACAGTGTAAATGTTCCTCAAAAAAATTAAAACAAAACAAAAAATCTAAAATTAGTGCTATAATACAATGCAGCAATTTCACTACTGGGTATATATCCAAGAGAAAGGAAATTACTATATCAAAGAGGTATCTGCGCTCCCACGTTTAGCACTATTCACAATAGCCAAGATATGGAATCAACATAAGTATCCATTAATGGGTGAGTGGATAAAGAAAATCTGTGTATACACACAATGGAATATTATTCAGATATAAAAAATAAAATTATGTTATTTGCAGCAATGTGGATGGAACTGGAGATCACTAGTTAAGTGAAATAATCTAAGCACATTGCCACTTATATGTGGGAGCTAAAAAAGTGGATCCCTAGAAGACAAGGAGTAGGTTGGTGGTTACCACAATCTGAGAAAGGCAAAGGGGGGATAAAGAGAGGTTGATTAATGGGTATAAATATGCACTTAGAAAAAATAAGACCTGGCATTGGATAGATTAGTAGGATAACTGAAGTTAGTATTATTTAATTATATATTTCAAAACAGCTAGAAAATAATAATTTGAATGTTCCTGGCATAAATAAAAGATAAATATTTAAGATATAGATTTTTCAATTACCTTGTTTTGACTATATGAATGTATCAAATTATCACATGTACTGTGAAAATATGTACAGGTATGGTATGTAAATAAAACTTAAATAAATATTTTTTTAACAAAGGATTTGGTCTAAGGGCAGATCATCAGACTTCAGCTCAGAAAAACATTTTTCAAATCCAGTAATGAGCTCTGATTCATTAATGCAACTGAGACAAAGAAAGGAAAGGTAGTAAATTGTATTTCAGTCACATTCCTATGTGAGAACACACCCATAGCATAGAACCTTAACTCTAAAAGAGATCTTATCAACTCATACCAAATTACCTTTGTAACCTGTTTTTCTGACATTTCTGATGGATTGATTTTCAAAATTGTTTCAGAAGAACAATTTGAGAAGGAAAATAATGATACTGTTAGATTATTGCCCATAAAATAAAACAGGAAGCCATGAGTTACTATTGATTAAACAGTTTAAATAAAAACAAATAGTAGGTTACAGACAGGTCTTCCTTAAAGTAGAATTCCAACTAATAAATCTAGAAGGAATGAAAGAAATGGAATAATTGTTTCAGCCAAGAGTTAACTATAGATGTTAGGCAAAGGCCTTATGAGAAAAAAAATATTTATACAGTTTTTAAGTATCTCCCTATATGTTACTTATTAATCATAAACCAAAATGTGGTAACTTTTAAAGTGGAGAAACTTTTAGACATCACCTTAACTTCACCAATAATGAAACATGGATATCCCCAGCCTAGGACAAGCAGGATGTGCTGAGAAGGCACAGCGTTGCTTCTGTGGTACTCTTACAAAAATGCATAATCATAAGAAAACATCAAACTAAGTCAAACTAAGAAACATTTTACGTATTATCTCTCCAGTAATCTTTCAAAGTGTCAAGGTTATGAAAGACAAATGGTCAACAGAGGAACCCTTCCAGATTGAACGAAAGTAAGAAGTCACGACAACAAAACGCATCCTCTGACCCTGCATTGGATCCTGGGTCACTATAAGGACATTTATTGGTCATTTGGAGAAATTGGTCTGTAGATTTAAGTATTAATATTGTATCAAGGTTAATCACTGATTTTTCAATGAACTGTAGTTATATAAGATGTTAACACATGGAGAATCTGGATAAAGGGTATAAGGAATTCTTTGTACTATTTTTGCAACTCTTTTAATGTCTAAAATTGTTTCAAAAATACAATTTAAAAAATAATTTAAGAAAACTTCTAAAATAGACTCCTCAGGGAGATCCACATGTTCCTAAAAACTAATTCAACCTCAGATTTCAAAACAAGGCACCAAAATTTAGAAATAACATCATATTTAAGAGAAATTGTCTCCTTAAAATATTTTTATGTTGCTTTAGCTTCTTTAAAGCATACAATATTTTGTAGAAAATCATGTTTGACAAGGACTTATAAAACCAGTTTCTCTCTAACTCTACCACCTGAGTACATTTCATCGTATGTCTCTTCATTTCCATTTTCTTCTCTGAAAAAAAGATAAAGATAAAAATCATCTGTACCCTGAGATCTCACAAGTTAACATGAACAAAGACAATCAAACTAGTTGTAATGAAAATCCTATAAAACAGCTCTTTCTATCTTCTGTTGACTCAGGTTCAATATCCCATTGTGAATGAGTAAAAAACAAGATCTAGTATTTTTCTTTAAAGATGACTTATTTTGAAATATGGTTACGTGTTTCAATATGTTTCTTTCTATTGAGGCTGAATTTTTTTAACCTCAAAACTTTCTCTTTTCTCAAGAGGTTGCCTTTTAATTATGTCCCCTCTTGATCTAAGGTCTTTCTTATTTGTTTAAATGTTATTGTTTGGACCTGTGTTGATTGCTCCTGTTCAATTGCAGCATTAGTATTTGCTTAGATCTACAATGAATTTATATTCCTGTTGCCTTGAGGACATTCACTGGAAACATCATGTTGTGCATGATGGAGGTTCTCCTGATGAAAAGATTCACAACAAAGAACAAATTAATTTTTTGTAACAATCAGTGGCATGATCCAACACATTTTCCTATTCCCTTTGCTGTTCTATTCTTTTCGTCTTCCGGCTCCTGATTCCTTTCATGTAGAAAGTGGACTGTAGTTTATTTTAAAAGAAATACTCTGACTGTCTCCTTCTTGTCTTAATTAAAACAAGGACTTTAGCTCATCTGGAATCGTAATCTGGTAAACAGAAAACATAAAGAATCAAGGGAGACCTATCTTTCCTGAAGCAAAAGAGAAATGGATCCTCCCAGCTATAAGACGGATCTGTATTCCAGTCAACTCCTTTACTCTTATTTTTACACACACACACACGCGCGCGCACACACACACACACATATCATATATGCATGTTTGAGATTTGTTTTGTTGTGTTGTGATTTTCACAATAAAGGTTATATTATGAATCCACAAGGAATAATTAAATTATTTGTGGGTTTATCCTGCACTAACTTTTCGGTTGTTATTAATCTTGTTTAGCACCTTCCTTTATAGTGCATAGAGACTGTAGAAATAAAATATAGCATTACTAGGACATTGTTCTGCATTTGAAACAACACAAGGGCAGCCAAGCTGACCTGACATGGCCAATTTACCTAGCTTAGTTTGTCAGAGTGGGTTTGCATGTTGAAAATGGTATACTCAACTCAGAAAACTATATTTCCTCCCAAAATACATATTTGGAATCCCTATGCATTACTAATTATGTGCCAAGTGATATACTCCCTAAATTGCTATAAGAAAGTCAAATGACCCATGGTTCTGAAGAATTTTGGGTGGAAGGAACTATACATTGAGAGCATAAAGTCTATCCTCTTACTATAATAAAGGAAAGAGGTTTCTATCTTCAGTGCTATCTGGAAATTCTTGAATTGCAGTACTCAAAAGGACGCATCATTATTTCATATACATTAACCAATGACTACAAAAGCTTAGGATATGTTATATATACTTTTTCTTTTCTTTTTTTGTTTTTGAGATGCAGTCTCGCTGTGTCGCCCAGGCTGGAGTGCAGTGGCGCGATCTAGGTTCACTGCAAGCTCCGCCTCCCGGGTTCACACCATTTTCCTGCCTCAGCCTCCCAAGTAGCTGGGACTACAGGTGCCTGCCACCACACCCGGCTAATTTTTTGTATTTTTAGTAGAGACAAGGTTTCATCATATTAGCCAGGATGGTCTCGATCTCATGACCTTGTGATCCGCCCGCCTTGGCCTCCCAAAGTGCAGGGATTACCGGCATGAGCCACCACACCCGGCCAGGATATGTTATATTTTAAATTAATATGCATTAGGATGACACAGTAGGGGTAACACTTGTTGCTTGGAAATACAGCTTATCATTTTCAAGTTTCCTATTTTTTCCCCCAAAGAACTAATATCATCCTTAAAACACAGTAAATACCTCTTTCAAATACATATTTCTAGAAAAAGCTCATATGTCTTGATAGAACCTGTCAAGGGAAATAAGAGAAATGGAGAAGAGGAATTACAAGGAAAAAAATGAACATGGAGAGTCTGAAAATCTGTTCAATTTAGCCATCAGCAGCTTCTTATTCACCATGGGCCAAGAAATTGTCTTACATTTTATTATTTGAATGAGAAATTAGAATAATTCTTTCTTTACTTATAAATATTCTGAGAGTGTAGGTTATTTGTGTAATGATCTTCACTAAGATCCTTTCAATATTTCCTTCTGCTTGATTTTCACATATGTGTGCTAACATTATTATAGGAAGTTCTACTAAATTAAAATATTGTTACGGCTAAATGTTACAGGTGTTACATTATAATTCATGATAAAAGGTTATTCATTGGTTCAAGGTTCTGTTAGCACAATCTTTCTGCCTTCTTGACTAAGAAGTAACAGTGTTTTTTGGCTCTATAATAGTGACCTAATTGTTCATTTTCCTAATGCTTGCCCTGAGAAGAAGACGTAAAGAACATAGTGGCAATATTTTCTCCTTCCTAGTTAAATAAAAAGAGGAAGGAAGAACAGTGTATTTGAAAAAGCTACAATTGCAGAATTAGAAAAACTGAGTTTCAGATTCATCTGCTGTTTCTATACATCATTCAGAAAGTGATTTCCTGTTTCTGAACCTGTTTTCTTTAACTGTAAGATGGGGATAATAACAATTGACACTGTCTTCTAAGGATGTTGTGAGACTCAAATGTGATTGTGTATGTGGTCACACGTGTACATTTTAAAGTGTAGGGTATTATTAACATTATATTTCTGCAATGATTTAAACATGGGCTTCTGAGAATATGTGACCAGTTTCCCCCATTCCCCCCAAAAGCACTAACAACAGTGGGACTTTATAGGGTTGTTTAGATATGCTCATGCAACTTATGATGCAAACATTAATCTTTAAATGATCACTAATTACATTAATACTGAAAGTCATTTTGAAAGAAGGAAAATACTGTTACTGTTGCATGGTGAGTAAGTATATGCAAACCTGTCCTCAAAGGCTGAGGGAGCTGAGGGATTTAGTTTCTCAGAAAGAAATTATTTAATAGGGACTTATGAACAGAAGCAATGTCTTGGGTGGTTGTGAAACAGCAGATCTTTATACCTACCCTCTAGAAAGAATCTTTTATATAGCAAGCCTTTATGGTAAAGGCACGTGAAGCTGGTTACTTATAAGACTTTCTTACTGACTGTGACCACTGGTGACGTTAGATAAGCATCTTTATGAGGAGTTATCTATGCTACACGCATTGCTGAAAGACCTTGCTGCAGAACACCTTGGTATGCTTGAGTCAGATATCAGTCATTATGGTTGCTTTGCTTCAAGATGGCATCACTGTGTCCATGCAACAATCTGTTTTCTTCCACTCCACTCCTCAAAACTGGTCCTTACAATTCCACATGGGATGTCTGGGATAGTTCCTGGGCCTAGAGGAAGGTTTCTTGATATTTCATGGCTTCAGCAGTAGTGCATTGTCTCCACTGGAGACAGATGCCACAGCAACAGTAAAGGCAAAGACAAGACAGTAAGCAACATATAAATATAACACCTAAACTAAGAAGCGGCTTCTGCCACTGGGTACCCCAGGAAGCAAACCAAACCAGCTATGAAACCAATCAAAGTAGAGGTTTGGTCTGAGAGATCAGTTATTTGGGTATCATCTTAGTCATTAATTTAGTGATATTATATGACTCATCAGGAATATAAGCACAGCATTCAGTTTTTATGATTGCACAAATCCCTCCTTGTGCAGTAATATGCCTAAAACCATGCAGTTGTTCAGGACAGCATTTCTCATAAGAGGGACTTCCATGTTTAAAAGAGAGATTCCCATGTGGCTATTGTTCAAAGCTTTCTTTGTATAATTGTGTTACAATTTCCACATGCCAAATAACATATTTAATGTCCAGTTGAGGAAGAAAAACAGAGGTCAAATGATCAGACCAAAAATAAATGTGGCCCAATTGGATTTCAGATAAGGCAGATTTGCAGGCTTTGTAACGGTGTGAACTATCTGATCTTGTGCCCATGTATAACCAAAAGAACATCTTTTTAATCATCTGGGGTGTAACCAAGGTCATAAGTTGATGCCATACATGCAGGAAGTTCCATTTGGAGCCAACCAATAAATTCCTGGATGCAGTGCCCATTCTATACCATGCCAGTCACTACTTTGTAATATTTTAGTATGTGAACATTTGTCTCTTGGTATCCATATCATATTTCTCATGCTATTTGGTAAGGTATTTTTAGAATGATTCTTTTGTTCCTAGAATAGCCAGGCAAATTTACTGGAGTATTGGCATTTGGAGAGTAAGTGAGCTGGTTTTATTGATAGAGAAACTCTTCCTGTGTCCTCTTTCAGAAACAGTAGTATTAATGGGCCATTGGATTATTTTATCTCTTGTCATACTTCCATTCAATACCGTCATGCAATTTGGGGAAGCAGTTATATATTCGTGATATTCTATCTAATCTCATCCTTGGAAGGGAGATAACCACCACAGCAGGCCAGAAACGTTGGTGAGTGGCATAAGGCCACACATGCAACAAGTGTTTTCTGTAAGCTGATAGAATAGTCTTGGATCCATTGTAGGAAAAGATTGGCTTCAAAGGTGACAGCTGGTGATAGTAGCAACAAAACATAATAACTGAAGTTTAAAAGAAAGAAAAATGGGGTTCTTGCAAGAGAAGTTCTCCAACTATTAGGATGACACCAATAGATTCATCTACAGCAGTTAGTAAAAAAGGAGTTCTTGACTTTTCTAAGAGGGTTGTATATCAAATATGTTGCCCAGGGATCATGGGACAGCGGTGGTTGTCAAAGTAATTTGGTTGGGAGTACACCGTATTAGAGATGCCACCACCATGCCATATGTTTCTCCTGACCATTTATAGTGGGTGATTGTGAATCCAGTATTAATAGGATCAACAGGTACCATTCTAACTCTTTAGGATATTCTCCACTCTCCAGCAGGAAATAGCCTATCCAGCCTGAAGATATTTGCCCCCAAGTCCCAGTGGAGTCTTCCCTTTCCTGGTGGTATGTCCATTGGTGTTTTCACGTGCAAAACATGCTGATTGACAATCAGGTCTGGGAGCAAAGTAGTTGTCTCAGTTACCCATGTGCGAACAGTGGCGGACTTTAGGGACAGTTGTTTCAACCTGTCATTTGAGGCACATGTCTCCACTTTGGCTGAATTTAAAGAAATAAAGTCTCCTGGTAACACATTCATCCACCTGTGCAATGTAGGTTCCCCCAGTAAAGTTTGAATTTGTGTTTTCAACAGACCATGTTTTTTTTCCTTTCAGTTAATCTCACCTCTTGGTGATTACATAGGAGATGAAAATGCTATGCTGCACTGTGTTCCCTGGCCCAGTCCTGCACATCATGTCTAGCAAAATTGACTCTTTGGTCACTGTCAATGTGCTGAGGATATCTATACATAGTACTTGGAGCCTCTGAACCCTTAGTAGTACTGGCTTGATTAGCTTACTTACAAGGAAATGTTGCAGCAGTCCAATAGCAGTGTCCATGCAGGTTGATACATATTCCTTTTCTTGGCTTACAAGGAGATGTTCTATATAATCCACTTGCCAATCTGTTACAAGGTAAAAAACCCTATGAATGTGTCCTGCTTGATACAGTATATGTCATGGACACAATCAAGATATAATAAACAGTAACAGCTGTTAAGAGGTCACTATAATTTAAGGGCAATCCTGCACCCTTGGCTATCTCCCAGCCTACTCTTGCACTTCCAAGACCACTTTTGTTACGTACCCACGTTGCCAGTTCAGTAGCCTGGACTGGCACAATGGTCCTAATTTTTTAAGAGTGTTAGCTTCTATATTTTCTGGAACTGAATCTTTGTGTGTGACCACATGATATACAGTTAAATCAGCAGCAGGGTGTTGCTCCTTCTTCCATATGTCTTGCCACGTGTTCATGCCTGATATGCATTTGTGCATAATCATCCACTTTTCTAATTCCCATTGGGCTAGCCACATGGGCTATCAGTGCAAAGGGTAGGGGTCAGGGCTCATGTCTGATTACCAACCAAGAAGCTCACAACTCAGTCCACTGACAACTCTAATGTGTACCTATATCAAACCATATTGTATCAGTTTGTGATTGTAAAGCAACTGGTTCAAGTATAGGAAGTTCCCCTGCTAGAACCATCTGTATTGTCCAGCGTGAGTAACATTCTTTCTCCTATTGTGTCAGGCGCTGGAATAGAAGGGGGTAAAAGAGTGTCCTTCTGTTACTCATTTATAACAGGGCCTAACATAGCAAGCAATTCTAGGCTTAATGGACTAATTTCCAGATATTCGTTGTTGTAAATAGACATGTTATTTATTCAAAGAAAATGTTTGGACTATAGCAGAAGGGAGTCATTTAAAGAACCCTCCTATCCATCCCTTGATTGGTAGACCTATTCTCACAGCTACAGAAGAGTCTTTGTTAACCGTCTTGCTTACTGTAGAACAGTATATACAGCTAGCACTTGGTCAATGAGAGAGTGTCTGGTTTCAGCTCTTTTCTATAATTGTGATCGAAATCCTTAAAGGACTATTTACCATACTTTGGTTGTCACAAGATCCAACTGATACCTTGAGGAGTAGCAGTCACATCCAACACCATATCCTCTAAAAGTGTTCCTGAGGCTTCTGCCTGTTTATATTACCACTGTATCCTTTTCAAAGCTTCCTGCTGTAATGTGTCCCAGGCCCAATGTGGCCCATTTATAATAAGTCTGTATAGTGGTCTCAAACATTGGGCTAAGTGTGGATAAATGCTCTCCAATAATCCAAAAGACCCAAAGACATTTGGATTTCCTTTACCATTTTCAGAGTGAAAAATTGTCTGACTTTGTCAGTTTGATACTGTACCTGGTACCAAATGAGTCTTATCTGGCTATGTAACCCCCAAAATCTTCACTGAGACCCTAAGCTCTGGATCTTGAGGGATCATTCCCATAGATGAGCACACAGTGCTGTAAGGCTTTCTTATAACACTTTAAAATCTTCAAAGTCTAAGGTAATGTCATCAATATAATAAATACAAGAAAGACAAGATGGGTTCAAGCGATTTTCCTGCCTCAGCCTCCTGAGTAGTTGGGATTACAGGCACGCACCACCAAGCCCAGCAAATTTTTTGCATTTTTAGTAGAGATAGGTTTTTACCATGTTAGACAGGCTGGTCTCGAACTCCTGACTTCAGGTGATCCACCCACCTCAGCCTCCCATAGTGCTGGGATTACAGGTGTAACCGGGCATCAGTGAAATCTAAGGCAGCATGCTATCTGCAGCACTGGCACTATGTGGTTGACTACCTGAGTAAACCTTGAAACTGCAGCATGTATGGACATGGTTACCTTATTCAATTTCCAAGTAAACCATGGTCATCTGTCAGGTACCATCTAGTTTGTATACAGGCTAGACAGGACTGTTAAACTGGCTTTGAGCTGGGCAGGTGATAGGCACCTCTGCCAGCTCCTCAATAGTTGCACTTATTTCAGCGTACTCCCCAGTCAATTTGTATTGCTTAATGTCGACAGCCCACCTAGGGGAAGGGAGTTAAATGCATTCCCATTTTGCCTTTCCCCTGACAACAGGCTTTACTATAGGTATTTCAATCTGCATTATCCCACTGAAGTTTGAAAAGTCTTTCTTAGCAGAATATCCATGCCTAAAATGTTTTCTGGGATAGGGGAAATAAACACCAAATATAAGGCTGGGGGAGCTCTTCCAATACCTTATATTGGAAGGTATATTGGGGGAGGTCTTCCAGTACCTAGATGTATTAAAGTCCTTTTTACGTGGATTGTTTGTCCCCCATAACCATTCATGGCAGCCCATTGACCCGGGTGTCTTCCTGAATTTTCATGGGTTAAAGTACATTCCACCTCAGAATTTACTGTGGCAAGTCTTCTCCTAATTTGAGGGGAACTAGTAAATGGTGAGCTCAATATAGGGAATGAATTTATCCACTATTGCTCAAACATGGGGTCAACTTTGGCCCAGCTCCTAATCTTGAAGGGCCAGGGTGAAATCCACCCAAGATAGGCTGGGCCATCAGGAGAGGCGGAGTTGTGTTTCTCTTCAGCTGGAGGAGCAGAAGGAAAAAGCTGAAAGTGCTGTTCAGGTGTAGTTTCCTCCATAAAGCTTCGAATGTAGCATTAGGTTGCTTGTTTACTTTTTTCTAGGGATGTTTCTGCTTCCAATAAATCATGCCACATTTGCTTACATGTTATTCTTGTCTCTTTTTGCCATTTCACCCTACTTTTTGCAGAGCTTTCTTGTTCCCTTTTGTTAGTCCTTATTGGGTTATCAAATATACCCCCTCCTTGGTTTCTCAGTTTCTTCCAAATCTGCAATGCCTTCTCTCACATCATATACATCTTGTCCCACTATAGGAGTCAACAAAGACAGCAAAGGGACATGCTATTTTCTTGATGCGCCATATAGTAATTTATTTTATGCCAGCAGTGAAAACTTTTAGTGGGCCCTACCAAAACCTGAGCATAGATGGCTTGCCTCATCCCTAATTCTCATGGATTCTGTTCATGAGAAGCCCCTGAGCTTCTGATGGCTTACCTCATCCCTAATTCTCATGGATTGTGTCCAGGAGAAGACCCTGAGCTTCTTCAGTTGATCACCAGGAGCTCATCTCTCCTGGTAAATCTCCTTCGTTAGGCCAAGCTTCACTGATCCTCTTTAGAAGTTTGCCTATTGCAGACATGACTGTTTGGTCTGAGAAAGTGAGAAGTCATGGGTGGCCTGAAGAAGGGAGAGAATTTATCTATATTCAATCTTCTCCAGAGGAGCCCTGACCAGAGATTTGTCTACCTACAGTACTTATGAGTGTCACCAAGCATAAAGACTACAGGGTCCTGCAAAATCTGTGCCACCATCTTTTCTTTCTTTGGTTCCTTCCAACTTTGATATTAGGTTCAGGGAGTACATGAGTAGATTTGTTGCAATGGCAAATTGTGTGTCACTCAGGTTTGGTATACAAATGATTTTGTCACCCAGGTAGTAAGCACAGTACCCAATAGGTAGTTTTTTGATCCTCACCCTCTCACTCCTTCCACCCTCAAGTGGGTCCTGGTAGCTATTGTTCCCTTCTTTGTGTCCACAGAAACTCAATGTTTGTCTTCCACTTATAAGTGAGAACATGCAGTATTTGGTTTTCTGCTCCTACATTTATTTGCTGAAGGAAATGGCCTACAGCTGCATACATATTGCTGCACAGGATATGATTTTGTTTTTTATGACCACATATTATTCCGTGGTGTACATGTACCACATTTCTTTAGCCAGTTCACTTACAATGGACATCTATATTGATTCCATATCTTTGCTATTGTGTTGAACATAGACATGCATGTATTTTTATGGTAGAATAATTTATATTCCTTTGGAAATATACCCAGTAATGGGGTTGCTGGGTCAAATGTTAATTCTGTTTTAAGTTTTGAGAAATGTCCAAACTGTGTTCTATGGTGGATGAACTAATTTACATTCCCACCAGCAGTGCATAAGCATTCCCTTTTCTCTGCAGCCTTGCCAGCATCTGTTTTAACAAATAGCCATTCTGACTGTTGTGAGATGGTATTTCACACTGGTTTTGACTTGGCATTTTTCTAATGATTAGTGATGTGTAACATTTTTACGTATGTTTTTTGGCCATGTGTATGTCTTCTTTTTGAGAAGCATCTGTTCATGTCCTTTGCCCCTTTTTAAATGATGATGTTGGTGTTTTGCTTTTTGATTTAAGTTCTTATAGATTCAGGATATTAGTCCTTTTTCAGATGCATAGTTTGGAAATATTTTCTCCCATTCCTTTTGTGTTGATAATTTCTTTTACTGTGAAGAAGTTCTTTAGTTTAACTAGGTACCATTTGCCAATTTTTTTGTTGTAATTGCTTTTAGAGTCTTTGTCATGAAATCTTTGCCAAGGCCTATGTCCAGAGTAGTAGTTCCTAAGTTTTCTTCTAGGGTTTTTATAGTTTTAGGTTTTACATTTCAGTCCTTAATCTATCTTGATTTGATTAATGTATATGGTGTAAAGAGAGGGTCCAGTTTCAATCTACAGCACATGACTAGCCAGCTATCCCAGCACCATTTATCGAATAGTGAGTCTATTCCCTCTTACTTGTTCATGTTGACTTTCTCAAAGATCACATGTGCATTTTAGGTGTGTAGCTTTATTTCTCAGTTCTCCAAGTTTTTCCATTGGTCTATGTGTCTGTTTTTGTACCAGTACCATGCTGTTTTGGTTACTGTAGCTTTGTAATATAGTTTAAAGACAGGTAGTGTGATAACTCTGGCTTTGTTCTTTTTGCTTAGGACTGCATTGGCTATTCGGGCTCCTCCATGGGTCCATATGAATTTTAGCATAGTTTTAACAAAATCCTGTGAAAAATGTTCGTAATTTTATTGGAATAGCATTAAATCTGTACATTGCTTTGGGCTGTATGGACATTTTAACAATATTTGTTCTTCCTATCCATGAACATGGATTTTTTCCCATTTGTTTGTGATGTCTCTGGTTTCTTTCAGCATTGTTTTATAATTGTCATTGTAGAGATCTCTCACTTCCTGGTTAGCTGTTTCCATAGACATTTTATTCTTTTTGTGGTTATTGTGAATAGGATTGTATTCTTGATTTGGCTCTCCATTTAGAGATTATTAGTATATAGAAATGCTACTGACTTTTTATATTAATTTGTATCCTGAAGGTTTGTTAAAATTGTTTATCAGATGTAGGAGCCTTTGGGCAGAGACTGTGTGGGGTTTTCTAGGTATAAAATTATAATGTCTGCAAAGACAGAGAGTTTGACTTCCTCTCTTCCTATTTGAATGCCTTTAATTGCTCTCTCTTGCCTGATTGATCTGGATAGGACTTCCAGTACTATGTTTAACAGGAGTTGTGAGAGTGAGCATCCTTGTCTTGTTCTGGTTCTTAAGGGGAATGCTTTTAGATTTTGCCCATTCAATATAATGTTGGCTGTTGGTTTTTCATATGTGGACTTTATTATTTTCAAGTATATTCCTTTGATGCTTTGTTTGTTGAGGGTTTGTAACATGAAGGGATGTTGAATTTTAACAAAAGCCTTTTCTGCATCTATTAAGATGATCTTGTGGTTTTTATTTTTATTCCTATTTATGTGATGCATCACATTTATTGATTTACCTATATGGAACCAAATTTGCATCCCAGGAATAAAGCCTACTTGATTATGGTGGATTGGGTTTTTGATGTGCTGCTGGGTTTGGTTAGCTAGTCTTTTATTGAGTATTGTTGATTATTGAGGATTGTTGAATCTATGTTTATCAGGGACATTGGCCTGAAGCTTTTTTTTTCATTGTGTCTGTGCTAGGTTTTGGTACAGAATGATGCTGGTGTCGTAGAACGAGTAAGGAGGAGTCCTTCCTCCTCCATATTTTGGAATAGTTTCAATAAGATTCTTATCGGCTCTTTTTGTACATATGATATAACTTGGCTGTGAATCCATCTGGTCCAGGGGATTTTTCTGGTTGTCAGGTTTTTTAAATTACTGAGTTAATTTTGGTGTTCATTATTGATTTGTTCAGGAATTTAATTTTTTTCTGGTTCAATCTTGGGAGGTTTTAAGTTTCCAGGAATTTATCCATTCTTTCTAGGTTTTCTAGTTTTTATATATAGAGGTGTTTACAATAGTCTATGAGGAATTTTTGTATTTCTGTGGGGTTACTGGTAACATCTCCTTTGTCATTTCTTACAGTGTTTATTTGGATCTTTTCTTTTCTGTATTAGTTTAGCTAATGATCTATCAATCGTATTTATTCTTTCAAAGAACAGATTTTTTAATTTGTTGAACTTTTATATGATTTGTTGCATCTGGATTTCCTTCAGTTCAGTGCTAATTTGGGTTATTTCTTTTCTTCTGCTAGCTTTGTGGTTGGTTTGCTCTTGTTTTTCTAGTTCCTGTAGGTGTGATGTTAGTTTGTTAATTTGAGATCTTTCTAACTTTTTCTTGCGGACCTTTAGCACTATAAACTTCCCTGTTAATACTGCTTTAGCTGTGTCCCAAAGAATTTGGTATGTTGTATCTTTATTTTTATTAGTTTCAAAGAATTTCTTGATTTCTGCCTTAATTTCATCTTTTACCCAAAAGTTATTCAGGAGCAGATTGTTTAACTTCCGTGTAATTGTATCATTTTGAGACATCTTGGAATTGACTTTCATTTTTATTGTACTGTGGTCCAAGAGTGTGGTTAGTATGATTTCTTTTAAAAAATTGTTGAGAATTGCTTTATGGCTGAGCAGGTAGTTGATATTAGAGAATGTGCCATGTGAAGACGAGAAGAATGTTTATTCTGTTGTTGTTGGGTGGAGTGCTCTGTAGATGTCTGTTAGGTCTATTTGGTCATGCATTGAGTTTAGGTCCCAAATATCTTTGTTAGTTTTCTACCTTAACAATCTGTCTAATACTGTCAGTGGGGTGTTGAAATTTCCTGTTATTATTGTGTGGTTATCCAAATCTCTTCATAAGTCTTCAACAACTTGTTTTATGAATCTTGGTGATCTGATGCTGGGTACATGTAGTTAAGGGTTCTTGTTGAATCATTTATCATTATGTAATGCCCGTCTTTATTCTTTATAATTTTTGTTGGTTTAAAGTCTGTTTTATCTGAAATAAGAATTGCAACCATTGCTCTTTTTTGTTTTCTATTTGCTTGATAGATCTTTCACCATCTCTTTAGTTGAACCTATGGGTGTCATTGCATGTGAGATGTCATACAGACAGCATACAGTTTCATCTTTCTTCTTTCTCTGACTTGCCACTCTGTGCCTTTTAAGTGTGTCATTTAGCCCATTTACACTTGAGATTAATAGAGATATGTGCAGATTTGATCCTGTCTTCACGTTATTAGCTAGTTGTTATGTACACTTGATTGTGCAGTTGCTCTATAGTGTCAATGGCCTATGTAGTGAAGTGTGTTTTTTGGTGGCTGGTAATAGTCTTTTGTTTCCATCTGTGGTACTCCCTTGAGGGCCTCTTATAAGGCAAGTCTAGTGGTAATCAATTTCCTTATCATTTGCTTTAACTTAAAAGAACCTTATTTCTCCATTGTGAATGACGGTTAGCTTGGCTGGAAATGAAATTCTTGTTTGGAAATGCTTTTCTTTAAGAATGATGAATACAGGCCCTCAATCTCTTCTGGCTTGTGGGGTTTCTGCTGAAAGGTTTGCTGTTAGCCTGATGGGCTTCCCTTCATAGGTGACCTGCCGCTTCTCTCTAGCTGCCTTTAACAATTTTTCTTTCATTTTGACCTTGGAGAATCTGATGACAATATGCATCGGGGATAATCTTCTCTTATAGTATTTTATAGGAGCTCTCTGAATTTTCTGAATTTGATTTTGACCTCTCTAGCAAGGTTGGGGCTGTTTTCATGGATAATAGCCTGAAATGTGTTTTCCAAGTTGCTTGTTCTTTCTCTCTCTTTCAAGGACAACAGTTGGTCATAGGTTTGGTTTCTTTACATAATCCCATATTTCTTAGAAGTTTGTTTCTTTTTTTAAATTCTTTTTTTTTTTTAATTTTGTCTTACTGTGTTGAGTCAAAGAATCAGTCTTCAAGCTCTAAGATTCTTTCCTCAGCTTAGTCTATTCTGTTGTTAATACTTCCAATTATATTACAAAATTCTTGTAGTGAGTTTTTCAGCCTTATCAGATCAGTTTGGCTCTTTCCTGAAATAGCTATTTTGTCTTAGCTCTTGAATTGTATTACTTGATTCCTTAGATTCCTTGGATTTTGTTTCATCTTTCTTCCTGATATTGATTATCTCCATTGCCATCTACATTCTGAATCCCGTGTCTGTCATTTTACCCATTCCAGTCTGGCCAAGAACCATTGCTGAGGAACTAGTGTGGTTATTTGGAGGTAAGAAGATGCTGGCTTTTTGAATTGCCAGAGTTCTGACACTGGTTCTTTCTCATCTTTGTGGCCTGATGTTCCTATAATTTTTGAAGTTGCTGTCCTTTCCTTGGGCCGTTTTGCTTTTACATATTTGCTGCTCTTGAGGGTTTGACTATGGTATAAGTTGAGTGCAGTTGACCGGTTTCACTTCTAGATTATTTTAGTGAACCGAGTCTCAGCTCAGCACTCCAGGGCTGCATGTCCTATTTTGGGGGGACTAGGACCAGTCCCACGGCTTTGTTCTCTGGTGCCTTAAGGTTAAGGACCTCCTGCATGGAGGGGCCAACGTGTTCTCAATCCATTGGCAAAAACACTGTAATAGGGTAATGTTGGCAAAAGTGTTTTGTCAGAGTGGTGGCAGTGGGGCCTGCCCACACACATACCCACAGGGGCAGAATGGTTGCAGCAAAGTCCATGCACACACATGAGTGCCTCTGGTGGTGGAGCAGCAATGTCTACGTGGGCATGCCAGCTAAGCAGTGATAGGAGACTACAGGCAAGTACACTCTGACAAAGCTATGGGAGGAGGCTGCAGGTGGGTACATGCTGGTGGGGACCCATCTGCAGGAGCTCTCTGGTGGTTAGGCAGGATCAGTCACCAAAGGAGCTATGGCAGTAACTTCTGTGATGTGCCCTGGTTAGGCATTTGAAGCTGCATTGCAAGTGGGTGTGGCCAGGCAGTAACCCTGGTGGAGACTGACATAGAGAGGGACACTCAAGTCAGACTGGCCACATCCCATGGGCAGGATAGCCCTGTTCTGTTCAGATCCAAGTGTCGTCAAAGTCCAAAGCCAGCTAGAGGAGCATGGTGAGCCTTGGGGGATGAGTATCTCTGGCTGTGCTCCACTGTAGACTTTCCTAAGCCAGACCCTCTGGGCTTTATGCAGGCTGGAGTACTGTCCCTGCTGACTCCCCAAACTGTTCTCCCTGACAGCTCAAATGTCCGTGGAGGCTACGGGGTTTCCTGCAGGTAGGATTCTGGAGGTCTGTGGTGAAAGTGAGCTACTCCATGCCTATTTAACTCACACCTTCCCCAGGACCCACTTGAGGTCAGGAGCAAGTTCTGGTGCTTGGCAACCTTGTGCATGGTTCCCAACTTCCTTCCCCTTCAGCTTGGGGTCTGTGTCCTCTCTCTGCGCACTCTCAATGCCTTCCTTCTAAATAGATGCTCAGAGTGCGATGGTATTCTTAACATTCTGGTCTCTTGGTGGGAGAAGCTCTTCCTGGCTGCATGTAATTAGCCATCCTGGTTCTTCCCTCCTTGACCCCAGGCTTCTTAATTTCACCTTGAACTGTCCTTCTCCTAACTTACCATACTCTAGCCATGCCAATCACCTATTCATTTTAAAAATGTGAAGTCTTTCCATCTCGGGACTTTTATATTTTCTGTTTTCTCAGTACTCTACTCTCTGTTCTTTGCATAGTTGTCTACTCCTAATCCATGAATTATAAACAAATTGATTTTTGGAGTGAGATTCACAGTAGGCCCACAGTTACATAAATACAGCATGGTGTAAACTAGAGCTGGCATTTACACCTTGAGAAAAAGAAATGGACTATTAAATAAATGGTATTATGATATTTAGCTACAAAATTTGGAGAAAATATATTTTTAATGTGCTAGAAAACAGAAGACAGTATGTTTTCAAAATAGAGCCTTTTATACCCAACACAAATTACAGAAACTTTAATAACTTAACCAAACTTAAAATTCTTCTGAAAGCATATACATTTTTAAAAGGACATAAATAAAGTTAAAATGTAAGTGGCAGATCTGGAGAAAACATGTATTTTCAATGTATATGTCAAGAAAACAGTAATCTATGACCAAGATAGCCTTAACGTTCCCCTCAGCTATACTAAACTTGTAGACAGACTTCTTTCAGACTCCAGGCCCTGGTCTTCCTTTTCTCAGAGCATTTTCTGTATAAAATTTGTAAATTGTAGATTCTTTTTAAAAATTCTTTAGAAATATATGTAAATCTTTTTTTAAAAGCTTCTTGCCAGTTTTAGAATCCGGAAATGTCTTTCTCAAGGACCTGGAAACATCTTTTCAAAATATAATTCTCAGGGGAGATAGTGCTCCCATCCCTCAGTTTCTATGGGTGGATAGGAGCCTAACTTCAGAGAAAAAGACGGTGCCTTGTTTCAAGTTGTATAACTTTCTCCTCTCATTTATTTAGATATAAGACAAGTTGCTTCTTTAAGGGTTAAAGCTAATTATCAAACACAGATGACCTTTGTTGTACACAATCTCCAGGGCTTGAAAAGTCTCCACCTTCTGATTTAGCACAGTTGACTTCAGACTGAGCTCTGACCTTTCTTTCTGCTATTGCAATAGTTTTAGATGAAGTCGTCCTTACATGTTTAACTTAGAAGCAATTTTTGCTTTAACACTAGAAAATACAAAGAGCTGGAATAGATGAGAAAAACAGAAAGTCAAATTTTAAGTGATAAAATAAATAATACATTTGCATAATAAGAATCTAAAATGGACAATAAACACAAGAATTCTTGAACTAACTAATTATTAGGGAATCAAAAATTATGAAAAACAATAAAATATCGCACTTAACCATAAAAAATTTGTTAACAACTTAGTATTCAGGTCTTGTAAAGGCATAAATAGATTCAATTCTCATAGACTTCTTTTGGGAATGGATTTTAGCGTGTGTGTGTTTCAAGAATTTGTTGGTATCCATCCAAATGTAACATGGGTGAGCTTTTTTTGTCCTAGGAATATAATTTCTAGTTATCTGTCATAAAGAATTTTTTATTAATTAGATATTAAAATTGAAGAAAGAGATCACCTACATTTTAATGATGAAAGAAAAATTAGAAGTCTCCAGAAAAAAAACCTTTTCTAAATGGAAAAATGACTGTAAAGAAATACAGTACAGTAAATGTTAAATATGCTGAATTTAAGAAAGCGGCTTTTATTATATTCTTTACACATTTTTTGTACTTTCCATAAATTCTCCAAAGAATGCCTATTAGCTTTACAATAAAAACATTAATACATTATTATAGCAAAAATATACAATCAAATTTAAAATTGTTGATTGATTGTGGCTCACATCAAAACATAACTCTTTACTTCAGTAGAGACTGCTTGCTATTACTCTATAGTAACCTCTCAGAAATGAATGGTTCTCAGTGATTTAGCACTTTAAATATGATACTTAAGAAATAAGACATCCATTTACACTGTCCACTCCTCCTCCAGAGAAAAATAAGAGAGAGAGAGCCTACTCTAAAAATAACAATCTATCTTTTTAAGCAATAGCAAGGTCATTGCTTAAAAAGATTCTCAAACCTCACCTTTACTTCTTTTGAAGGCCCATTATTGCAGACAGGGAAGTTTCCCACCAGCATGAATAACCTCAAGCCTCGGAAATGAGTAGCATCTTTGTAAATATTGCATGTCCATTTGATGGTGCCTGGGTGTTAGTTTCATCTTTCATCTGGTTCTCTCTTCTGTGGCATAGTGATGCTTGCAGCCTGGAAAGCACCCAGCACAATGTGGCCGCCCTGATAAATATTAAATGATGATGATGGTAATGACAGAGCAGAGTCATGTCTTTGCAACTGTATAATTCCTCCCTTATATTGCATGCCTCCTCAGACAGCTGTCACATCCTTTCTTTTAAGAGGCAGAGATTTCTTGCCAAATTAAAGCTTGAGAGGAGCACATTACATCCTCATGTCAATGTGGGAATGTAAGATGTGAATGCCTACAGCCATAGACGCCACTCAGATGCACATCTATTTGATAAATACTCTTTTAAGAGTCAATTCAGATTGACTACCTGGCCAGTTCAATCAATCATACAGAGAACTGCCCCAGAGAGTTTGTAAGAAGCCCAGACTATTGACCAATTTGAGGAGGAAAATGTCCAGTCCATTTAAGACCTCTTAGCACATTTTAGCTGAGTACCATTAATTTTAAATTAATGTGTTTTTGAAGATTTTTAAAAATATGAAATTTAATGAAATTTTTTGAGGGAGTAAGGAGATATAATGATCAATATCAATGTCAGTTTTTGAGGAATAACTAACACTACTGAGGCAATTTGCCAGTCACTATACAAAGTACTTTTCATGTATTTTCTTCTTTAATATTCAAAAGTCTCAAAAGGTAGACACAAATACTGTATTTTTGTATACTTGGAAAAATCAAAGCCAAGAAAAATTAAGCAGTTTGCTGCAGGCCACAAAGTAAGGAAGAGGAAGTTCATGGAGTCCAACTTAGTTCCTTTGAATCCATAGCTTTCACAAGCTTATTTGGAAACATTTCAATAACGGAAAGAACACCTTGACCATAACGTTTACTCACATGCATTTTAAAAGTGTAGACTAAGTATCTTTTGTTCAAGGTCTAATAAGAAATAAGCATAACAGAAAACTAAGAAAAATTCCAAGTTTATGCACTCTGAGCTAGAAATTCTACTTCTTACAAACCATTCAAAAAATGGTAATTCTATTCAAATTACAACAGAGCAGTTTTCTTATCTCCCAACAGATAAGAAAATGGCCATGTCCAGTAACAAAGGAATGGCTTAAAACCACAGGTGAAATATTTTTTAAAAGAATACAGCACAGAATAAACTTAAGTTTTTTTTTTTAAGTTTTAATTTTTGTGGGCACATAGTAAGTGTATATATTTATGGGGTACATGAAATATTTTGATACAGAAATGCAACATGGAACAATTGCATCATAAAATAATGGAGTGTCCATCCCCTCATTTATCTTTGATATTACAATCTAATTGTACTATTTTAGTTATTTCGAAATGTCCATTTAAATTACTTTGACTATAGTCAGTCTGCTGTGCTATCAAATACTCATACTACTTGTTACTTCTAACTATTTTTTTCTTTTTATGCACTAAGCATCCCTACCTCTCTCACCATCCTACTCCCCTTCGTAGGCTCCAGTAACAATCCTTCTATTCTCTATCTACATGAGTTTGATTGTTTTTATTTTTACATCCCACAAGTTAAGTGAGAACATAGTATTTTTTTTTTCTGTGCCTGGCCCATTTCGTGTAACATAATGACCTCCATTTCCATCCATGTTGTTGCAAATGACAGGATCTCATTCTTTAGGGCTGAAGAGTATTCCATTGTGTATATGTATCACATTTTCTTTATTCATTAATCTGTTGATGAACACTTAGTTTGCTTCCAAATCTTTGCTATTTTGAATAGTGCTGGAAAAAAAAAGTGTGCAGCTATCCCCTTTATATACTGATTTCTTTTAGGTATATACTCAGCAGTGGGATTGCTGAATCACATAGTAGCTCTATTTTTGCTTTTCTGAGGAACCTCCTAACTGTTCTCCATAGTGGCTGTGCTAATACACATTCCCACCAATGATCTACAAGGGTTTCCTTGTCTTCATATCCTCTCTAGCATTTTTTATTGCTCGTCTTTTGGATATAAGCCATTTTAACTTGGGTGAGATCATATCTCATTGTAGTTTTGATTTGCATTTCTCTGATGATCAGTAATGCTGATCACCATGTCATACATTTGTTGGCAATTTGTTGGTCTTTTGAGAAATGTCTGTTCAAATCTCTTCCCCATTTTTAAACTGGATTCTTATTTATTTGTATAAAGTTGTTTGAGATCCTTATATATTCTGGTTATTAATCCTTTGTCAAATGGGTAGTTTGTGAATATTTTCTCCCATTTTGTAGTTTGTCTCTCCACTTTGTTAATTGTTTCCTTTGCTGGATGGAAGATTTTTAACCTGATGTGATTCCACCTGTCCATTTTTGCTTTGATTGCCTGTGCTTGTGTGATAATTATTGTTCAGGAAATCTTTGCCCAGATCGATGTCCTGGAGTTTCCCCAATGTTTTGTTTAGTAGTTTTGATAAGTTGATGTCTTAGATTTAAGGCTTTAATCCATTTTGACTGGAGTTTTGTATATGCCAAGAGATAGATGTCTGGTTTTATTCTTCTGCATCTGAATATCCAGTTTTCCCAGCACCAGTTATTGAAAAGATAGTCCTTTCCTCAATGTATATTCTTGGCACCTTCGTCAAAAACGAGTTCACTGTGCATGTGTGGATTTGTTTCCGGGTTATCTATTCTGTTCCGTTGGTCTGTGTGTCTGTTTTTATGCTAGTACTATGCTGTGTTGGTTACTACAGCTCTGCCATGTATTTTGAAGTCAGGTAATGTTATTCTTCCTATTTTGTTCTTTTTGTTCAGGATAGCTTTGGCTATTCTGAGTCTTTTGTGCTTCCATATTACTTTTAGGATTTTTTTTTTCTATTTCTGTAAAGAATGTCATTGTTATTTTTATAGTGATTGCATTGAATCTGTTGATTGCTTTGCATGGTATGAACATTTTAATACCATTGATTCTTCCATTATGTGAACATGAAATAGCTTTTCCATTTTGTGGTGACCCCTTCAATTTATTTCATTAACATGTTACAGTTTTCATTGTAGAGAGCTTTCCCTTCTTTGGTTAAGTTAATTTCTAGGTATTTAATTTTATTTGTGGCTATTACAAATGGGATTGCTTTTCTGTATTCTTTTTAGATTGTTCACTTTTGGCATATAGAAATACTACTGATTTTTGTACCTTAATATTGTATCCTGTAAATTAACTAAGTTTGTGTATCAATTCTAATAGTTGTTTAGTTGTTTGGGTGAAGTCTTTAGGTTTTCCAAATATAATAACATCATCTGCAAAAAATCATAATTTGATGTCCATTCAAAATATAATATATCATCTGCAAAAAAAGATAATTTGATGTCTCTTCCAATGTGGTTGCCTTTTATTTCTTTCTGTTGTCTGATTGCTCTAATTAGGACTTCCAGTACTATATTGTATAACAGTGGTGACAATGGGTATCCTTGTGTTGCAGATCTTGGAGGAAAGGCTTTCAGTTTTTCCCCATTCAGTATACTAGCTGTGAGTCTGTTATATGTGGCTTTTATTATGTTGAGGTAAGTTCCTTCTATACCTTGTTTTGTGAGGCTTTTTATTATGAAAGAATGTTGAATCTTATCAAATGCTTTTTCCACATCAATTGAAGTAATCATATAGTTTTTTTCTTCATTCTGTTGATATGATGTAACACATTGATTGATTTGCATATGTTGAGCCATCCTTACATCTCTGAGATAAATCCCACTTGGTCATAATGAAAGATCTTTTAAATCTACTGTTGAATTTAATTTGCTAGTATTTTGTTGAGATTTTTTGCATCAATGTTCATCAGAGAGAATGGCCTGTAGTTTTCTTTTTTTTATATATTTCTTTGTCTGGTTTTGGTATCAAAGTAATACTGACTTTCTAGGATGAGTCTGGAATATTCTGTCCTCCTCAATTTTCAGAGTAGTTAGAGTAAGATTGGTATTAGTTCTCTAAATGTTTGTGTAAATTCAGCAGTGAAGCCATTGGGTCCTGGGCATTTGTTTACTGTGGGACTTTTTATTATGGCTTTGATCTCATTACTTGTTATTCATCTGTTCAGGTTATGAATTTCTTCATAGTTCAATATTACAATATTCAATTGTAGATGGTATGTGTCTAGGAATTAATTCATTTCCTGTAGATTTTCCAATTCATTGGCATACAGTTGCTCATAGCAGCCACTAATGTTCCTTTGAATTTCTGCAATATTCATTGTAATGTCTCCTTTTTCAGATGTGATTTTATTTATTTAGGTCTTCTCCCTTTCTTTCTTCAGTAGTCTGGCTAAAGTTTCATCAATTTTATCTTTTAAAAAATCAACTATCTTTTTTGCTTATTTTTTGTATTGTGTTTTTTAATTTAAATTTATTTATTCTGCCCTGATCTTTATTTCTACTAACATTGGATTTTGTTTGCTCTTGCTTTTCTAGTTCTTTAGATGCATAAATAGATTACTTATTTGAAGTTTTCCTTCTTTGTTGATGTAGACTCTTATAGCTATAAATTTCCCTCTTTGTATTGCTTTCACTGTATTCCATAGGTTTTGGTGTGTTGTTTCCATTATCATTTGTTTCAAATAATTTTTCAATTTTCTTCTTAATTTTCTCATTGTCCCATGGTCATTCAGGAACATATTGTTTAATTTCCACGTGTTTCTATAGTTTTCTAAATTCCTCTTCTTGTTGATATCTAGTTTTATTTAATTGTGATGAAGGAAGATGCTCATTTCATTAAAAATATTTTAAGACTGATTTTGTGACCTAACTTATTGTCTATCCTTGAGAATAATCAATATGCTGAGGAAAATAATGTGTGTTATGCAGCCTTCAGATAAAATGTTCTGTAAATATTTAGTAGGTCCATATGGTCTATAGTACAGATTAAGTCCGATATTTCTTTGTTGATTTTCTGTCTTGGACATCTGTTCAATGCTGAAAGTGGGTGTTGAAGTCTCCACTTACCATTGTGTTAAGGTCTATCTCTTTCTTTAGCTCTAATAATATTGGTTTTATGTGTCTGAGTACTCCAGTGTTAGGTGCATATGTTAATATATTTACAATCATTATATATTGTTGTTGGATTGACCCCTTTATATTCAATGACCTTCTTTGTATTTTCTTACAGTTTTTTTCTTGAAATATATTTTGTCTTATATAAGTATAGCTATTCCTGCTTTTTTTTTCTTGGTTTCCAATGACATGGAATATTTTCTTTCATCCCTTTATTTTCAGTCTGTTTATCTTCATAGGTAAAGTGTATTTCTTGAAGGCAACAAATCATTGGGTCTTGTTTTTCTCATTTATTCCACCATTGGATGTCTTTTAATTCAAGAATTAATCTATTTTCATTTAGTGTTATTATTGACAAGTAGGGACTTACTCATGCCATTTTGTTATTTGTTTTCTGGTTGTTTTGTGGCATTCCTTCTTTTCTTCCTTCCTGTCTTCCTTTAGTGAAGATGATTTTCTCTTGGGATATAATTTAGTTTCTTGCTTTTTAATTTTTGTGTATCTATTGTATTTTTTTTTTTTTTGGTTTAAGGTTACCATGGAGCTTGCAAATATATCTTATAACTTAGTATTTTAAACTGTAGACAACAACTTAAAACTGATTGCATAAACAAACAGGAATGCAAAAAGTAAACTAATAAAAACTCCACATTTTAACTTCATCCTCCCACTTTTTAAATTTTTGTTGTTTATTTTTATATCTTATTGTATTGTCTATGTCTTAAAATTTGTTGTAGTTATTCCTTTGGGTTGGTTAATCAGTTCATCTTTCTACTTAAGAGTAGTTCACACACCACAATTACAGTGTTATAATATTCTGAGTTTTTATGTGTGCTTACTATCACCAGGAAGTTTTATACCTTCAAATAATTTCTTCTTGCTCATTAAAGACCTGCCTTTAGCATTTCTTGCAGGACAGGTTGAGTGTTGATGAAATCCCTTAGTTTTTGTTTATCTGGGAAGGTCTTTATTTCTCCTTCATGCTTGAAGAATATTTTCATCAGATATACTACTCTAGGGTAAAAGTTTTTGTTTTGTTTTGTTTTGTTTTGTTTTTTCCTTCAGCACATGTCACACCACCCTCTCCTGGCCTCTAATGTTTCCACTGAAAAGTCTACTGCAGGATGTATTGGAGCACCATTTTATGTTATTTGTTTCTTTTATCTTCTTGTTTTTAGGGTCCTTTCTTTATCCTAGACTTTTGAAAGTTTGTTTATTAGATGCCTTGAAGTATTCTTTGGAATAAATCTGCTTGGTGTTCTATAACCTTCTTGCACTTGAATGGTGGTATCTTTCTCTAGGTTTAGGAACTTCTCTGATATTATCCCTTTGAATAAACTTTCTACCCTTATCTCTTTCTTTACCTTCTCTTTAAGGCCAATAACCCTTAATTTGCCCTTTTGATGCTATGTTCTAAATCTCATAGGCATGTTTTATACTTTTTATTCTTTTCATTTGTCTCATCTGCCTGTGTATTTTCAAATAGACTTAAACTCATGAATCTTTCTTTTGTCTGATTAATTCTGCTACTGAGACTCTGATGCATTTTTCAGGATGTCAACTGCATTTTTCAACTCTAGAATTTCTGCTTGATTCTTTTTAATTATCTCAATATTTTTTGTTAAATTTATCTGATCAAATTCTGAATTTCTTCTCTGTGCTATCCTGGATTTCTTTATTTCCTCAAAACAGCTGTTTTGAATTCTTCATGTGAAACGTCACATATCTGTTTCTCCAGGATTGGTCCCTGGTATCTTATTTCATTTGTTTGGTGATGTCATGTTTTTCTGGATGTCTTGATGCTTGTGGATGTTTGACAGTGTCTGGGCAGTGAAGAGTTACATATTTTTTGTAGTCTTCACAGTCTGGGTTTGTTTGTGCTCATCCTTCTTGAGAAGACTTTCTAGGTATTCAAATCGACTTGGGCCCAAAGCCCAATAATGCTGTTGCTTCTGCAGACTTACAGATGTATCCCTTTGGGGGTTTTGAATAAGATCTGGAGTAATTCTCTGGTTTACCAGGCGGAAAATGTTGTTGTTTCCCTTACTTTCTCCCAAACAAGTGAAGTCTCTCTATCTGTGCTGAACAGCCTGAAAATGGGGATGTGATGATGCAAGCACCGCTAAGGCCACCACCACAGGGACCACACTAGGCCAGCCTTGAAGACAGCATTGCACTGGGGCTTGCCCAAGCCCCACTGTAACCACTACCTGGCTACCCTCTATGTTCACTCAAGGCCCTAGAGCTCTATGATCATCAGATGGTGAAGCCAGCCAAGTTTGTGTCCTTCCCTTTAGGGTGATGAGTTACCCTAGGACCCAGGTAGGTCCAAAGAGGCTGTCTGTGTGCCGGGCATTAAAGTAAAAAACCTAGAAATTTGCCTTATATTCTATTCTACTCTGGCTAAGCTGGCATTCAAACCACAATACAAAGTCCTACCTACTCTTCCTTCCCCTTTCCAGAGGCAGAGGAGCCTCGGACACTACCACCACTGGTCCAAAGGGGTTCTGCCAGGCCACTGCCAATGTTTACATAAAGGCCAAGAGCTCTTCAGTCAGCTTGTGGTGAATTCTGCAAGGGCTGGGACTAATCCTCCAGAGCATCAGGCCCCACTCTGGCCCAGAGAAGGTCCAAAAATGCTGTCCAAGAGCCTAGGCCTGGACTTGGTGACCCAAAGGGCCTACTTGTTTCTCTACCCCATTGTGGTTGAGCTGTTATCTAACTTGCAAGACAAAGTTCCCTTCACATTTCCTTCTGCTTTTCTTAAGAAGATGGAGTCTTTCACTCTAGCTGCTATAACTGGCAATGTGCTGGGTCACACCTGTAGTCAGCTTATTCCAAAGCCCAAGGCCCATGGATTACTATCTTGGTATCACTGCTGGTTATTCAGTGGGCTCTATAGTCAGCAGGTGATGAATCCTGGAGGACTAGGCCCTTCCCTGCAAGGCAACTGGCTCCTTGTTGGCCCAGGGTGTGTCTAGAAATGTGGTCCATGAGCTAGGGCTTGAAATGAGAGCTTCATGACTCTGCCTGGTGCCCTGTCTCCAGTGGCTGAGCTGGTATCCAAGATGCAAGAGAAGGTCTTCTTTATCCATTGCTCTCCTTTCCTTAAGCAGAAGGAAGCAGTAACTTTCATTGCTGCAGAGCGCACTCCTGTGGGAGGAGTGTCATAAGCACTCCCTTAGTCACCTCAGCTAGTGTCTCCTTAGGCCATGTGCCAACCTAGTCTTCTGGATCTGAGTCCAGTCCAGCATGAGGAGTTGCCTAGGAATTATAGTCCTTATGTCCTAGACTGCCTTTCAAGTTTACCTAGAACACCAGAGCACTTTGGTCTGTGGTGGCAAGGCTTGCTAGAAATTCAAGTTTCAACTGCTGAGATGGGTGATTCCCCTCTAGCCAAGTCTTGTACAAATGCTCCCTCCATGAGTGGGCACTGACTGAGCCCAGCTTGGCTTTGCTCTATACTATGACAAGGCAACACTAAGTTCAATGTAAAATTTCCGTTTCTGTGCTCTCCCTCCCACAAGTGCACAGATTCTTCATGCCACGTGGCTGCTGCAGGGGTGGGAAGATGGGGAGAGGTAATGGTATAGATTCAAGGCTGTCTCTCTGACCCTTTTCAATGCCTCTTTCAGTATTAAGATGTGTTATGATTGTTCACTTGAGTTTTGATTCTTGTGATGGTGCTTTTCCATGTGCAGATAGTTGTTAAAAATAGGTGTTCCTGTGGGGAGGATGAGCAGTTTAGGCTTCTATTCTGTCATCTGGCTCTATGCCTCCCAGAATCAAATGAAATATTCTGCAGCCATTAAAACTGAGTATTACAAAGAAGAATAAACTCAAAATGCTGACTATAGAACAGAAAATAAGAAAAATGTGAATAAACTGGCTGACTGTGTGACATTTTCTTAAGGTGAATAGAAAAAAAAACAAAAAAAAAATACAACCAAATGCTACAGATGATTATGTTAGGCTGTTGAGTTTATAGATTTTTTTTCCTGTTTTAGTAGTGTCTAAAAACTATTTATGTTAATATAATAAAAAGAAACATTTAAAAAACGGATCCATTATCTATCTAATTAGATCAGCTTTTATATTATAAATGGTAGTCATACTAAATTAGGATAACTGAAGTTAAAATTAATCATATATATTTTTTCTTTGTCAAAGAGCTAATTCAGCAAAAAAAGTTGTAATTTATTGAGTTACTTTAAAAAAGACACTTTGCTAAATTATTGGCCAGATTTGTTTGTACAGTATGTTTTTAATCACATATTTTAAATTATACATTTACTGAATAACCATTTTTAAAGGACAGATTTTAGAAATTTGATTATAATTTATTCCATTTCTTATTTGCATAGTTTACTAGTGCTTTATGTTTTAATTAACTCACCATTACCAGCATATTGAAATTGTATTTTAGTGCACCAATGGAAAAGAAAAGGTTGTCAATTTCTGCACTTAGTCATGCTGCTATAAATTTCATTGTCTCCTTCATGAGATTAAGGAGTGTACAATCAAGACAATGATTTTAATCCACAAGTTCATGAGGCATTTCCTAAGCTTTTCTTGGTTTCTACTAAATTGCATAATAAACTAGATTGTAAAGGCAAGCTACATCATGAAGAATAATAATTATCGCCCTGTTTTGGGAATGGAAACATATTCATTTAGAAGTTCCCTTTCACAGGACGTAAGAAGGGCATGTTGTGAATCCTTGGTGTTTCCATTCAGACCTCCAGAGATGTGTCCTGGAAATTAATTGATTGGGCAATAGTGGATACAAAGGCCTTTGTGATGGTCGGGGATGGACAAAATTCCATTGTATAGTAAATCATTTTTTAAAATATTTTAACTGTTGGCCACTTCTGATGTTAATTCTTCTCTAAAACAACATCCTCAGTAAAACTTTTAAACTAGAAGTGCGTATAGGGAAAAGAGCTAATGCATGCTAGGTTTAATACCTAGGTGATGGGTTGGTAGGTGCAGCAAACCACCATGGCACACGTTTACCTACGTAACGAACCTGCACATCCTGCACATGGCCCCTGGAACTTAAAATAATAAAATCATTATAAAAATAAATGAATAAAAATAAACTGGAAGTGCTTATTTATATTAAGCGCTCATGCTATACAAGAATGTTTTATTATTCTAACTGGAAAAATAAATATAATTTTTGACTTTGCAGTGTTATCTATTCATCCATCCATCCATCTATCCACCCATCTATCTAGTCATCCACCAACCTACCCATTATTTATCTGTCTATTTAGTTTCTGTTTTCTCCCGAGTACAGTTACTTTCCCCATTCACATGTTAAAAATAAACACATTTTGTCTTTAAGAATAAAAAAGCTATAATAGTATATAGTGAAAGTTATTAACCTTTTATTCAATGTTCAAGGTACTTATTTTTAAACATTCCTTTTAAAAATCCCTGCACTAATTCATTTACTTAACTGTAATATCAAAACAATGATTTAAATATGTTTTAATTATTTCCTCTCATAATCTTTGGAACACCCATAAAAAGGGATGCTGTCTTTTAATGGGAATTTATTTTTATAAAGTAATCTTGCTTTGCTATTGTACGGCTTGACAATTAGGGTAAATAGTGCTATGAAGATAATTAACAGATGCTGAATTTTTTTTACAAACATAGTGGTCAGATTTATAATTGTATTCAGACATTTCAGACATAATAGTTTACACTATCCTATTGCTGATTTAAAATGCAATGGTTGAGATGTAGGTAAACATGAAATTGAGTTATATCAAGGTGCTGTGTGTCACTGTGCTAGCCAGGGTATCTAATGTAATTTGTCTGTTATAGGGTTTATAAAACATTCCATCTGGCACAATATGCCTCTAAGACAGAAGGTGTTGGCATATCAAAGATGCGAGTATCTCACATATGACTCTTTACCCATTTATTATTTCAGCAGAACAGAAGACAATACTTAGGAAACAGTGAAGAGATTAGCAAACTCAGACATTTGATTCAGATATAAATTTGAGGACCGCTGTGTCCATAATACATCAAGATATTTTAACAGAAAGTGAGATTTTTGTCTTAAAGCTAAAACCAAATATATCACAGGTACTTTTTCTTTTGTTCATGAAAATCGTACCTTTTACTTTGCTTGGCTGGTTTTTATTTTAAAAGCAAATTTTCATTTTAAGAGCAAATTTTCAGCCACAGTCTGAGAAAGAGAAACACTCCACTAGAGACAAGCTTTCTCATTAAAAACAAAAGAATCACTTAGATGGTTGCTGATTGCATTTTATGGATCTTTTAACAAATTACAGGGACTGCTACCTTACCATGCATTCCCACTGCTGTTTAACATGGATCATTTTTGTTTGTTTGCTTGCAGTAACACTCAGGTAATGAGATACAGAACAGAAAAAAAGATGCCATCATTTCATTAAAAGAGAAAATAGTTAAATGCCGTATTTTTCATACTGGGAATAATGGAGATGCTGAAACTAATAGTACATTCACATTCTCAATAATATCTATTCTGTAATCATCATTATTTGAGAAGATACCATGTAGGATCCAAATCCTATGTGGATGCTATAATTATCCATTTTATCTATGAGGAAATTCAGGCTAAGAGAGGTTAAGCAATTACTCAAGCTTGGCTTTAACCCCAATAATGTTTGGCTTCAAATCCCATGTTCCTTCCCTTGAGATTCCCTCAAGATGGAATATTACTGGAAGAAGTCACACTGTAGGAGTACTAGAATAATATATGATTTAAAATAGCCTAAATCCATTAGAGGTCCAGGGGTTTTCCTGAATAGATTATTAAATCATACTTCCCTGAATTGAAATGTGAAAAATTTATCTAACACAAATTCAGTTACCTTACCTCTTAAATGCATTCCAACAGACAGGTGCCTCTAGCATTTCTCTTCTGACTGAACTGAAATTCCTTCCACTCCAAGACACTGTATTTCCATGTCTGTTTAAAACCTAAACAGAACACATTCCACGGTGACTTCATTTTTCTGCCTACCCAAATGTTTCCCTTTTTAAACATTTCTCTTACTGACAAAATGGTATTAAGATAATAAACTTTGATAAACTTTGTGTTCTCCCTCGTTTTGGTTTTTTGTGTGTTTTTCACTATCAATGCCTCCCATTTGTCACCAACTACATTTCACAGAAACATAGCTTCTTTTTCAGAACTACAGGGAAAAAAGAAAATAACCTTCCATTTTAAATGGTTTTTTAAATGCCTTTTTTTCCTCATAGGTCTTTCCTTGACATCATCTCTAATCATCTTGCTACCTATAGCACATAAGATTTTACCCAGTAAAAACAATAATAAAAATATCTTACACAATCAGAACACTATTCCTTATGCACAACTGCCTTAATCTATTTCTCTGAAATAGTGGTTTCAGCAGCTTCTCACATCAATGAAAATTGAATGTCATGACCTTTCTTTCTTCACAAATTAACGAGTTAACCCCCAACCATATAACTGGCTATCTTAATATCTCCGTATGTCTGTTGTTTAATCTTCTGTAAGATAAACTCAACCTGCCTCTTCAAGCATTACAAAGACACACACACACATATACATACATACACATATACCTATGTATGTATATGTGTACATATGTATATATGCACATATATGTATACCTACATTGTATACCTATGTATATACATATATGCTTATGTATCCATATATACCTATATATACACCTATGTATACACACATATATATACATCTATGTAGATACATAACATGTACATATACAAATATATACATAGGTACATGTATGTGTGTACATATATATACACATACACATACCTGCATGCTCTTTCCAGTCAATACACACCAACATAAGTCACTAGTGCTATAATTTCTAACACCATAGATTCGCTTACCTTTTCTTATATTTTATAGAAATTGAGTTGTACAGTGTGCACTGTTTTATATCTGGCTTCTTTCTCTCAACATAATAATTTTGAGGTTGATGATTTACACAAATGATTTGCTATTTTTATTGCTGAGAATGGTCTATCATATGAACATACTATACTTTCTTTATTCATTTACCTGTTGATGGATATGTGGATTGTTTCCAGTTACTGCACATTATTAATTTTAATGTGTAAAGATTTTTCTTATTGAATTTTTTCAAAAGACCTGGAAAAGTTGCTTTCCTCCTTTACTTTCCTCCTACCAGGAACATGCATTTCATTACTCTCTGTTAGGTCACACAACTCTCTTCTGCTAGACTGCAAATGTCTTGAGGGAAATGATTGTATCCTTTTCTCTTTCTGCCTTTTTCTGCTGTCCAGCACATGATTCATTTATGATCTCAGCCAGTAAGCATTAGCTAAACTAAATGTTGTCAAATCATTATTGAAGGCGGCTCTTTATTAAAAAAAAAAAAAAAAAACGTAAGATTTTATGTTTAATATAAAAAAGTTTTTTAAAGATGTTTTTCTTTACTTACACATTTTTATTCAAAACACATTTTTTCTGTGATGTTAATGTATTTATTTTTTCAATAAATTTGTATTTTTATTTAAATTTATTTTTAGTTGACAAATAATAGTCATGTATATTTATGGGGTAAAATGTGATATATATTTTTAATTTTGTTTTAAGTTTGAGGTTATACGTGCAGGTTTGTTACATAGGTAAATTTTTGTCATGGGTGTTTGTTGCACAAATTATTTCATCACCCAGGTATTAAGCCTAGTATCTATCAGTTATTTCATCATGTAGCTCCCTCTTATAAATGAGAATATGTGGTGTTTGGTTTTCTGTACCTGTATTAGCTCATTAAGGATAATGGCTTCCAACTTTATCCATGTTCCTGCAAAGAACATGATCTCATTCTTTTTTATGGCTGCATAGTATTCCATGATGTATGTATACCACACTTTTTATCCAGTCTATCATTGATGATCATTTAGGTTGATCCCATGTCTTTGCTATTGTGAATAGTGTTTCAGTGAACATAAGCATACATGTGTCTCCCATTCTGTAGACTGTCTGTTTACTCTGTTGATAAGTGTTTTTTTGTTTGTTTGTTTTTGTGTTTTTGTTTTTTGCTGTGCAGAAGCTCTTAAATTTAATTAGATCCCATTTGTCAATTTTTGCTTTTGGTGCAATTCCTTTTTGTGTCTTCAGAAGACAGCTCTTTCAAGAACCCCATTTTGATACAGAAAACCCATCTCTTTCATTTATAAACATCCCATGTATTCTGTCCTTTCTGTGACTTTTATTTAAGAATCTCTGTTAAGAGTCTAGATTTGTATGTTTTCCACCCACCTTAGATATCCTGGCTTGTATTTCCTTTGTGATACTCCACAGGGACCTTCAAAGAGCCATTGTCCTCTGTATATTGGTGGCTGTTTCATCAGTCTAATCCCAACATATTTTTCACACACACACACACACACACACACACCATGAACACATTAGTTTTCACGTTAGGAAAGAAGGGTAGAATAATTCCTTTCATTCAGATGTATCTTTTTATGGAATTATCTCCCCAAAGGGAGATGGTAAAATATGAAGGAGTACGGAAAAGTTCAGGAGCCTCTCACTCTGAGCAAAAACAACATAAATAGAAAACACTGCAATGCCCCAAACTAACTAATAATACATACATCTTTGAAACTCAAAATCTCATTATAAAAGATTCACAAAATAAGTTTGGAAAATCTTTCAACAAATTGAAAAATAAAACTTTCCAGCATCTGAATACAAGGGCTAACATTTTTATTCCCTCCTGATGGCATGGTATGGTAGAAATGATTGAGTCTTAGGCCATACAAACAATTCTTACATTTTATCATGACAAAGAACCTGGAGATTATGCAAACAATTCAGATTCCCAAGCCTCATGTTCAAGTATTCTAATTCAGTAAGTAAGGCACAGTAATTGAATTTTAAATCAATGTACAGGTAACTCTGATGGAAGTGTTGAAGCTTTTTCTATTCAAAATGTGGTCTGTGGACCAGCATCATTGGCATCATCTATGGGCCTTGTTAGAAATGTAGTATCTTAGGATGCTGCCTAGACCTATCAAATCAGTGTAGATTTAAGAAAATCCCTAGATAACTTTCATGACCTTTAAATTTTGAGAAGCACTACTCTCAATATTCCATACTCTTTAAGAAACACAGGAAGTAGAGGTGGCTGGCAAGATGGCCCAATAGGAACAGCTCCAGTCTGCAGATCTCAGTGAGATCAATGCAGAAGGTGGGTGATTTCTGCATTTCCAACTTCGGTACCAAGCTCATCTCATTAGGACTGGTTAGATAATGGGTGTAGTACACAGAGGGCAAGCTGAATCAGGGTGGGGCTTGACCTCACCCAGGAAGTGCAAGGGGCCAAGGAACTCTCTCTTCTAGCCAAGGGAAGCCATGAGGGACTGTGCAGTGAGGGATGGTGCATTCCATTCCAGATATTATGCATTTCCCACGGTCTTCACAACTCACAGACCAGGAGATTCCCTCAGATGCCTACACCACCAGGGCCCTGGGTTTCAAGCACAAAACTGGGCTGCCATGAGGGCAAACACCGAGCTAACTGCAGGAGTTATTTTTTATACCCCAGTGGCGCCTGGAACACCAGCAAAACAGAACCATTCGCTCCCCTGGAAAGGGGGCTGAACCCAGGGAACCAAGTGGTTTAGCTTGGCTAGACCCTCCCCCACAAAGCCCAGCAAGCTAAGATCAACTGGCTTGAAATTCTCACTGCCAGCACAGCAGTCTGAAGTTGACCTGGGATGCTCAAGCATGGTGAGGAGAGGGGGGTCTGCTATTATTCAGGTTTGAGTAGGCGGTTTTCCCCTCACAGTGTAAACAAAGCCACCGGGAAGTTCAAACTGGGCAAAGCCCACAGCAGCTCAGCAAAGCCACTGTAGCCAGACTGCCTCTCTAGATTCCTCCTCTCTGGGCAGGGCATCTCTGAAAGACAGGCAGCAGCCCCAGTGAGGGGCTTATAGATAAAACTCCCATCTCCCTGGTAAAGAGCACCTGAGGGAAGGGGCAGCTGTGGGCACAGCTTCAGCAGAATTAAATGTTCCTGCCTGCTGGCTCTGAAAAGAGCAACAGATTTCCCAGCACAGTGCTCGAGCTCTGCTAAGGGAAAGACTGCCTTCTTAAGTGGGTCCCTGAGCCCTGTGCCTCCAGACTGTGGTCGACAGACACCTCCCAGCAGTGGTCAACAGACACCTCATACAAGAAAGCTCTGGCTGGCATCTGGCGGATGCCTCTCTGGGATGAAACTTCCAGAGAAAGTAACAGGCAGCAATCTTTGCTGTTCTGCAGCCTTTGCTGGTGATACCCAGGCTAACAGGGTCTGGAGTGGACCTCCAGCAAACTCCAGCAGACCTGAAGCAGAGGGTCCTGACTATTAGAAGGAAAACTAACAAAAAGAAAGGAATAGTATGAATGTGAACAAAAAGGATGTCCACATAAAAACTGCATCTGAAGGTCATCAGCATCAAAGACCAAAGATAGATTAATCCACAAAGATGAGGAAAACCCAGCACAAAAAGGCTGCAAATTCCAAAAACCGGAATGCCTCTTCTCCTCCAAAGTATCACATCACCTCACCAGCAAGGGAACAAAACTGGATGAAGAATGAGTTTGATGAGTTGACGTAAGTTGGCTTCAGAAGGTGGGTAATAACAAACTCCTCTGAGCTAAAGTAGCATGTTCGACCCCAATGCAAGGAAGCTAAGAACCTTGACAAAAACTTAGAGGAATTGCTAACTAGTATAACCAGTTTAGAGAAGAACATAAATAACCTGATGGAGTTGAAAAACACAGCATGAGAACTAGATGAAGCATACACAAGCATCAATAGTTGAATATATCAAGCAGAAGAAAGGATATCAAAAATTGAAGATCAACTTAATGAAATAAAGTGTAAAGACAAGATTAGAGAAAAAAGAATGAAAAGGAACAAACAAAGCTTCCAAGAAACATGGGACTATGTGAAAACACCAAACCTATGTTTGATTAGTGTACCTGAAAGTGATGGAGAAAATGGAACCAAGTTGGAAAATACTCTTCAGGATATTATCCAGGAGAACTTCCCCAACCTAGCAAGACAGGCCAACATTCAAATTCAGGAAATACAGAGACTACCACAAAGATAATACTTGTGAAGAGCAATCCCAAGACACATAATAGTCAGATTATCCAAGGTTGAAATGAAGGAAAGAATATTAAGGGCAGCCAGAGAGAAAGGTCTGGTTACCCACAAAGGGAAGCCGATCAGACTAACAGCGGATCTCTCTGTAGAAGCCCTACAAGCCAGAAGGGAGTAGGGGTCAATATTCAACATTTTTAAAGAAAAAATTTTCAACCCAGAATTTCATATCCAGCCAAACTAAGCTTCATAAGCGAAGAAGAAATAAAATCCTTCACAGACAGCAAATGCTGAGAGATTTTGTCACCACCTGGCTGCCTTATAAGAGCTCCTGAAGGAAGCACTTAATATGGAAAGGAAAAACCGGTGCCAGTGACTGCAAAAACATACCAAATTGTAAAGATCATCGACACTATGAAGAAACTGTATCAACTAACAGACACAGTAACCAGCTAGCATCATAATGACAGGATCAAATCCATACATAACAATATTAACCTTAAATGTAACTGGGCTAAATGCCCCAATTAAAAGACACAGACTGGCAAATTGGATTAAGAGTCAAGACCCATCAGTGTGCTGTATTCAAGAGACTCTAATGTGCAAAAACATATAGGCTCAAAATAAATGGTTGGAGGAACATTTACCAAGCAAATGGAAAGAAAAAAAAAAAAAGCAGAGGTTGCAATCCTAGTCTCTGATAAAACAGACTTTAAATCAACAAAGATCAAAAACAAAGAAGAACGCTACATAATGGTAAAGGGATCAATGCAATAAGAAGAGCTAACTGTGCTAAATAGATATGCACCCAATACAGGAGCACACACATTCATAAAGCAAGTTCTTAGAGACCTACAAAGAGACTTAGGCACCCACACAATAATAGTGGGAGACTTTAACACCCCACTGCCCATTTTAGACAGATCAATGAGAGAAAATTAACAAGGAAATTCAGGACTTGAACTCAGCTCTGGACCAAGCAGACCTAATAGATATCTACAGAACTTTCCACCCCAAATCAACAGAATATGCATTCTTCTCAGCACCACATCACACTATTTCTAAAATTGACCACATAATTGGAAGTAAAACACTCCTCAGCAAATGCAAAAGAATGGAAATAATAACGAACAGTCTCTCAGACTACAGGGCAGTCAAATTAAAACTCAGGATTAAGAAACTCACTCAAAACGGCACAACCACATGGAAACTGAACAGCCTGCTCCTGAATGACTACTGGGTAAATAGCGAAATAAAGGCAGAAATAAGGAAGTTCTTTGAAATCAATGATGACAAAGACACAATGTACCAGAATCTCTGGGACACAGCTAAAGCAGTGTTTAGAGGGAAATTTATGGCACTAAATGCTCACAGGAGAAATCAAGAAAGATGTAAAATTGATACCCTAACATCACAATTAAAAGAACTAGAGAAGCAAGAACAAATGAATTCAAAAATCAGCAGAAGATAAGAAATAACTAAGATCAGAGCAGAACTGAAGGAGATAGAGATATGAAAACCCTTCAAAAAATCAATGAATCCAGGAGCTGGTTTTCTGAAAAGATTAACAAAATAGATAGAACACTAGCCAGACTAATAAAGAAGAAAAGAGAGAAGAATCAAATAGACATGATAAAAATTGATAAAGGGGATATCACCATGGATCCCACAGAAATGCAAATTACATCAGAGAATACTATAAACACCTCTGTGCAAATAAACTGGAAAATCTAGAAGAAATGGATAAATTCATGGACACATACACCCTCCCAAGACTAAACTGACAAATAGCAAGTTCTAAAATTGAGGCAGTAATTAATAGTCTACCAACCAAAAAGGCCCAGGACCGGAAGGACTCACAGATGAATTTATCAGAGGTACAAAGAGGAGCTGGTACCATTCCTTCTGAAAGTATTCCAAAAAATAGAAAAAGGGGTACTCCTCCCTAACTCATTTCATGGAGACCAGAATCGTCCTGATACCAAAACCTGGCAGAGACACAACAAAAAAAGGAAAATTTCAGGCCAATATCCCTGATGAACATCAATGCAAAAATCCTCAATAAAATACTGGCAAACAGAATCCGGCAGCACATCAAAAAGCTTATCCACCACGATCAAGTCAGCTTCATCCCTGGGATGCAAGGCTGGTTGCAAATCAATAAACAATAAACACAATCCATCACATGAACAGAATGAATGATAAAAACCACATGATTGTCTCAATAGATGCAGAAAACGCCTTCGATAAAATTCAACACCCTTCATGGTAAAAACTCTCAATAAACTAGGTATTGATGGAACATATCTCAAAATAATAAGAGCTATTTATGACAAACCCACAGCCAATATCATACTGAATGGGCCGAAGCTGGAAGCATTCCCTTTGAAAACTGGCACAAGACAAGGATGCCCTCTCTCACCACTCTTATTCAACATGCTGTTGGAAGTTCTGGCCAGGGCAATCAGGTAAGAGAAAGAAATAAAGGGTGTTCAAATAGGAAGAGAGGGAATCAAATTGTCTCTGTTTGCAGATGACATGATTGTATATTTAGAAAACCCCACTGTCTCAGCCCAAAATCTCCTTAAGCTGATAAGCAACTTCAGCAAAGTCTCAGGATACAAAATCAATGTGCAAAAATCACAAGCATTTCTATATACCAATAATAGACAGAGAGCCGAATCATGAGTGAACTCCCATTCACAATTGCTATGAAGAGAATAAAATACCTAGGAATACAACTTACAAGGGATATGAAGGACCTCTTCAAGGAGAACTACAAACCAGTGCTCAAGGAAATCAGAGAGGACACAAACAAAGGGAAAAACATTCCATGCTCATAGATAGGAAGAATCAATCTTGTGAAAACAGCCATACTGCCCAAAGTAATTGATAGATTCAATGCTATGCCCATCAAGGTACCATTGACTTTCTTCACATAATTAGAAAAAACTACTTTTAATTTCATATGAAACCAAAAAACCGCCCATACAGCCAAGACAATCCTAAGCAAAAAGAACAAAGCTGGAGGCATCATGCTACCTGACTTCAAACTATACTACAAGGCTACAGTAACCAAAACAGCATGGTACTGGTATCAAAACAGATATATAGACCAATGGGTCAGAACAAAAGTCTCAGAAATAACGCCACACATCTACAGCCATCTGATCTTTGACAAACCTGACAAAAACAAGCATTGAGGAAAGGATTCACCATTTAATAAATGGTGTTGGGAAAATTGGCTAGCCATATGCAGAAAACTGAAACTGGACCCCCTCTTTATACCATAAACATAAGTTAAACTTTTTAAAATGTTTTAAGATAGCTACTAGAAAATTTTAAATTACACATGTGGCTTTGCCATCGTTTGAATGTGTTTCTCAAATTTCATGTTGGAAACTTAATCCCCAGTGCAATCATGTTGAGAGGTGGGACTTTAAAAAGTATAGGTCATGAGGACTCTGTTTCCATGAATGGATTAATGCCATTATCTCGGGAGTCGGTTCATTATTGAGAGAGACTTTGTTATAAAAGTCAGTTGGGGCCCCTCTTATTCTCTCACTCTTTGTTCCCTTTTTGCCTCTATCGTAGGATGACACACTAAAAAGGCTTCACGTGATAGCAGCTCTTTGATCTTGGACTTCTCAACCTCCTGAGCTGTAAGAAATAAATTTCTGTCCCTTATACACTACCCAGTCTCAGGTATTCTGTTACAGCAACACAAAATACATTATGACAAGCTCACATTTGTGGTCTATTGTATTTCTATGGGACACCACTAAGGTATAAAACAAGAATAATAAGATTTCAAATAGTCTCTCTTTTCTATGTTCCATTTTTTAAAAGTTTGCATGACTTTAAGGAGAGGACAAAGACCCTGTTTCTCATAAGGAAAAGTGATTAGAATGCAATGGAAAAATCCTTGATGTAGTTTTGAGGATATAGCTCTCTTACTCCCTTTTTAATGTAGACAATCCCTAATAATGATGAACCAAATATCTGTACTTCAGGAATAATGCATCCATATAAGCACTTAGTTTTAACCAAAGTGTCCTATTTCAACTCAGAAAAATGACATTTTTTTTCTATTTTCAATTTACTGGTCACTGTCATTTTTGAAAGATAATTTTAAAAATACTGTTCACTCTCAGTTTCTGTGTATGGGCAGAGTCCACCCCTATAGGTTCAAGTATTGATTGTTATGAAGAATCCAGAAGACAATTCTAAATTGTCCAAACGCTAATTTCCAAATCCACAAAAATATTTTTTTAACCTGTGGATGTTCATTATTGCATTTCTTTTGTAACATTGTCAGAAATCAGTGGAACATATTTGTATGTCTTTTTTTTATGCCCTCTATTCTGTTCCACGCAGTCTTGCCATACAGTAAATTTTGCAATCAACTATACAATAAATCTTGAAATAATAAAAACTAGTATCTCCCATTTCATTTTTCTTTTAAATTTGTTTTAGTTATTCTAGCTACATGACCTGCTCATACACATTTTAGAATGAATTTATCCATATTTATCAAAACTCTTGCTGGAATTTTTGTAGGAATTTCTGTAAATTTGTGTAACAATTTGCAGAAATTAACATTCTTATTATGTGGTGCTTTCCAATTCATGAGAACAGTATGCTTCTTTATTTATCAAAATACCTTAAAATTTCTCACATCAGCATTGTCATTTCAGCAACCTTATTTTGTTAGGTTTACACCTATTTCATTTTATTTTGAATGATTGTAAATAGCATTTTTTTAAATTTTGCATTCGTGTGTTTATTGCTAGTATATGGAAAAACAGTTGATTTCTCACACATCAGAAGCTTGTTTTATATTCTGTGGCCCTGTTGAATTCACTTATTGGTTCTAGGAACTTTTTTTGTATATTCTCCATTATATTCTACATAGACCATCATGTCATCTTCAAATAGGGGCAGTTTTATTTCTTTCTTTCTAAACTGTGTGTCTTTCATTTTCCTTTTCTGTCTTATTGCACTGGCTAGAATTTCCAACACTAAGAGTAGTGACGTAGATAGCTTTGAGTCTCAGGATCTATAGCCAGTCTACTTTCTTCTCTTTATCTTTCAGAGTGTTCTTATGTTTGACCTATATATAATATCTAGGATTTTTAGTTATACCCAGTAGAAAGAATAGGGAAAAGTATGTCTACCCTGTCTTCCCAGAAGCAAAGGATTTTCTCTACTGATTCTGTTATTCTTCTCCATCCTGCAAGGAGAGCAGAATACTTTAAAGGTTATATGTTTTGCCCTAAGCTCTGCTTGTGGACACCTGTGGATGCTCTCACAAGCAGAGTGGAGGGCTGATGTGGAACTCAAGGCATCCCTAGTTTCTTGCTAGCCTCCCTCTCTCTGACCCACTTTGCCGTTTTAAAACCACACATTGTCTTTTTATAACAAGCTACTCCAGATACTTAATTAGAGAGGCACAAAGAAATAAAGGCACATAGGGCTATTTTCTGACAGCATCCATCATTTGTAGAAAGCTTTTAGATTTTTCCTCTTGTAGGACTTCTAATTATCACAAGGAACTAAAAATTACCATGAGTCATTTGAGATACAGGGTCAGCCAGCCCATCCACCTGTACGGTGGGAGGCCTGACTTTATTAGCTCTAACCAGTCTTGATAAATGAATGTCAAGACAGCCTAGAATTCTTTTTATAAAATAAGCCATGTGACATTACTTAGCAGGTTAGTCACTTATTCTTACCAAGTTGTCACTGGGTTTGATTTGCAGTGCAGCTGGCTAATAGAGACAACAGCAAAGGAAAAGAGGCAAAGAAACAAAAAGGTGACATGGAGACTGTCAGTCAGAGGAGACTTAAGCGTGGGAAAGAGGATCCCCTGGCCTTTAAATTGGAAGAAATCAATACTGGCAATATATGAGTAGAAAAGGATGAAGAGGACATATTGGGCCATGCACTTACTCCTCAGCATTCTCATCTTCAAACAGGGATCGTAATGTTTTCTCTTATTATCTCTAAGGATATTTGCAAGGCTAAAATAAGGTACAGTGTTGAGAATAACTCTGCTCTTCCAAGAATAAGTGAATATAAATTTCTCAAAATTGTCAACATGGCCTTTATCAATGACTCCATCATCTATGTCCTTTTTGCTCCCCATATTTCTTCCCCTTATATTTCCATTCAGGCTATCAAAAAGAAAGTGGAGAGAGGAAGATGTCAGTATCCATGGGGTACAGTGGAGTAGGCCTTGTGATACCTATTTTCTTTCTTTCATCATCAGCTTTGCTGGCATGAGAGTGAAAGAAAATGGAGAAGATGGAAACCTGAAGAAGAAATGGAGGTTAAGACAGGAACTTTTACTCACTTAAGAAATATGCATTAGTCACTTACTGTATGGCAGCCTCTATGCTAGACTTTAAAACTTAAAAGTATATAGCCCAGTCCTCAACAGGATTCCTGTGTAGAGGGATAGAAAATGAAGCAAATAATTATTATATAATATAAGCATTATCAAAGAGATTTTTGCAAGTATTTTTGGACATTTGGCACTCCTAACTCTGCTGAGATCCTCAGGAAAGGAAGAATTCACAGAGGCGAGCACTTTCAAGCATGCACAGGGTTTAATAAAAGAATGACAAGGGAATACTGGATGCAGGAAAGATGAAGAGAAAACTTTGTAGCATCAAAGATTTGAAGTGAAAACAGCAGGATATAATTTACCAATAGCAAGGGAACCACTTTTTTAAAGTGAGAGGAAAAACAGATACAACCAATACAATTTGAAAGCAAGAGAAAGTTTCATGTGTTTCAAGTTATCATAAAAAGTTTGGTTTTCAGGGGGTCCTTTTTATCTTAGCAACATTTTATTTAGGAACAAGACTTCTCTCCACTTGTCTCTTTTCTTGAAGCATCAGAGGCTTTATGACTGAGATAGAAGAATAAAACTCTTTTGTCTTTTGATTCCTTCACATAAATAGACCATGCAAGGCACTTGATGCCATGTAGACTCACTTATTTTCTTACTGCATTTTATAGGCCATAAGCCCTGGAATTCTCTCACAAGTATAAAAAGGCAGAATAGGGGAAGATCAAGAAGTCATTGTTGAAAGTGAATAGCATCAAAGGAGTGATATCTATTCTTGCATTTGCACATGTTAAATGCACTTAGGAGCCTTGTCCAGAATCTCTAATCACTGATCACAAACTCAAGGTCCATTTCTGTACGCAGGAAATAGATGTATTCATGTTGTACACAGAGCTTTTTAGAATCTTATAACTTTGCCCATTTATATTATCTTTATATATTGCTTCTCTGTAAAAATCAGAAGACCTGGTTTCTAGGTGCACATTTCTGCATAAAACTATGGACAGAGGATGAGGAGCTATCGCTTTCTTCTGTTTACCATATCTCTATCTCTCTCTGTTTCTTACACCTGGCTAGATTCTTCCATTTACTTTTTTTCCTGACTCCAATAGAATTGCAATTTATGAATCTTTCTATAAATAAAGCTATTTCATATATAAATCCCTTGATTTTGGTGATATATCTTATTTTGGGTTTACCCAAATGCAACATCCAATGGTATGCTGGTGTCAGCGCATACCAGTTTGTATATCCTTTTCCAATTCCTTGTTCAGTAACTCCAATTTGGCAGTTTGAAATTGTCCAAGATAGGAATATTTGCAACACAAAAATTGAGAAATGTTGTAAACCATTACTTTTTATGTCCCTGAGAGCCTGTTGTTAAACATGTACCAGGACCCCAGTAATAACATCTGCACTCAATATGTCACAATTTAGCATAAAAACCTCTGAATATTCTTCCATTTCTAAACTTACCGAGATTCCACTTCACCAGAATGATTCCATGAGGCTTTCTCTGAAATAGTGATTGCCTTTGATTTATTTTTATCTTCCCTTTATCTTTTATATTTGTTTTTCCAAAAATAAATATATGGTATTTTTATATAAGTATTTTATTGTCTTTCGATTATCTGAAGTCTCAAGAGAAAAAGAATACATTGGAAAATGAAAGTGTGTTCTGCTATCATAATATTATGTTCGACATTGAAATAATAATACTCTGTTGGGTTAACATGCCCTTTTTAGATGGCAGTAATAAGGAATTCAAGTTTAACTGTTAATGAATGAAATAAAGTCTATTCAACCTAGCAAAAGAGTGAGGGTCAGTTTAAATACCTGAATTTTAATATTATTTGTGTCATTCATTTTGAAATTTCAGGCCACTGAAATGGTCCCCTTTTATAATGTCTAATTCAATAAATAGGTAATATTGCCCCCTATTTACTACAAAGAGATATGGTAGAACACCATTAAGGCAACTGAATTTTTGAGAAGACAGGTGCCTTATAAGTAGCAAACATTGTTATTTATATTCAGGAATGTTGCCAACTCCCATAGATTTCCTTGTGATTATTTGCCATTTTCCAGTAAGTAACATTTTAATATCTGATGTCATTTAATCATAAAAGAGGTATATTAAACTAGAAAAAAAGAAAAGAAAACCAAACACTTGGAACTATATATACATTGTATTCTATCATGTCCTGTAATTTAAAATTCAGAACAACAGTGGTATAATTTGAGCCTATTTAAGGATACCCTGTCATTTAGCATAAAATAAGAACGTGGGAAATAGGGGAGGAAAGCCTAAGACAACATTTCTACATCTACAATTTGATCCTTTAAGTCTCAATATTATACTACTCAAACAGATATGCTAATTCCTGGGTTAAAACAAGTTATTTTGCATGTAATGTGGATTCCATCTTCTTAAATATCTGTTATTATCTATCTGTTTAATCTGTTTATTGTGACACACATACACAGATATATGCACATACCCACACATACATGTGTCTCCTCTGCAACAAGGAATATACAAAAACAGGTTATTTATGGTATCTCATTTGATTCTGATGACCATTCTATGTGCTTTATAAAATTAATTCTATTTTGTAGATGATAGAATTATAGCTCAGAAATGTCCAGACTTTGTTTTATGTGAGATACTTAAATACAGAAATGTTATGCACCAAAACACTTTCTTAACTTTGTCATGGCTTGGAACACAATACTCCCAAGTATAGTACTTTTGGTATGCTGAGTACTTTGAACTGGATACTAGAAGAGTCTCGGAAGCAAGGTGTCTCAGCCTTTTTTTTTTCTCCCAAAACAAGTTACAGAAGACAAAATTCCTCTTGCCCGAGGTTCACAGAAACTGGAACTCTTCTTCCCAATGAAAGCCATAAAACCTAAAATGGTCACTCTCTAAAATTCTTCCTTCTTCCCTGAAGACTTTCACGTGACAAGCGTTCTACCCCATACCCAGAGGAAAGGAAAGCTACACAGAGAGGCCAAGAAGAATCTAAACGGCCTTTCTGAAGACTCCTATGGCACATAAAACTTTGATTAAATAAATATGTTGCTGTTTTCTCTTGTTAAGCTGTCTTTTGTTATATGAGTATTGGCCGTGACATTTGTGATGAGTGAGGAAAGGTATCATATCTTTCTGCCCCTACAACCATTATGCTACATTATCTTTCTCCTAGAATTTTGTTTTAAGAAGATGGCTCATGAAGAAATGTTTTCTGTGATATAATATGCTTGGAAAATTATACATATAATCCCTTCACCCTTGGATAATCAGAAATAATATTAACATTAAAAGCTATGTAAAATTCCATAATTTACTTAAAATCTGTTTATCTTTGTATAATTCACCATATTCTAGACTTATGTGGCTTTCAAATATTTATTGAAGAACATTATCAACTTATGATGCAGCTTGTACTCCATAGAACATAACTGAATATGATGAGCTAGAGAAAATATCATAGTCCCACATTTCCCTGCTTTTTCTTAATAAGTTTATAATTTTACTAAAATACCTGCTTGTTTGCTCATAAAAGCATTTTAAGTTTACTGTGGATTCTAAGTAGAATTTATAGAGATAATGCCTTAGGGTTAAGTCTGTTGTGAAAAAGATGATTGACTGCTGATCTGGAGAATTCCAAATCACTCGTAATTTATAGGTATCAATAAATCAATTTCTAGCTATCTAAATAAATTGAGATTTTTCACTCCATAAAGGCATATTATTGGGTGAGAATTGCTTTCTTTCTTTATTTTTTTTTTACTTCACCATTTTATAACTTACTGGATCATAAGTTCCATGAGGGAAGAGACTATGTTATCTTATTCACTAGAATATATCCAGTATCATTCCTGGAACATTAGAAGTGACCAAATAAATATTTGTTAACTAAAGGTCTTAAATGACTAGAAAACTGAAAAATTTTTTAATGGAACTTATTCTCAAAACTAATCTCTGCCGTTAGAATCCTGGATAGTGCTTGTCCTTGGGGTGGGGTGGGGAGTAGTGGCTGGAAGGAAATGAATGGGGACTTCTGGGGTTCTTGCAGTGTTTGTTGTCTGGCCTTTGTGTTGGTTATTCGAGGGTGCTCAATGTGTGAAAATCCATCAGGCTGCACATTTTCTGTATGTTTATTTTACTCCAGTAATATTCAGGGAAATCTATAAGATTCTAAAGTGACCTATGTTTTGCTCCATTTCTTCAGTTCATTCTAAATTTATCAGGTCTTATCACTACTTGGCAACAAGAATTCATCATCAAAAATTGATGATTACAATTTCATTTGTGTGAGCCATCCCTAGATGGACCTTAAAAGGGCAAAATATACTATAATTGCAGAAGTCTTGGGCTTTCTATCCCATTTTAGAAAGGTTTTTGATTATATACTAGATTGGTGCCAAAGGTATTGCAGTTTTTGCCATTACTTTCAATGACAAAAACCACAATTACTTTTGCACCAAATGCTTCTCTAAGTGCTGGAGATGAGATTAAAGGCCTACAATAGACAAAGAAGGTAACCTACATTGTTATTAGATTTGAACTCTGTGGTTTACACGCATCACCTAATTTAGTCCATCCAACAGTTTGAGGTGGGCATTGATATAGTTTGAATGTTCCCTCCAAATCTCATGTTGAAATGTAATCCCCAGTGTTCGAGATGGGGCCTGTTGGAAGGTGATTGGATCGTGGGGGTTGATTTCTCATGAATGGTTTAGCACCATCCCCTTGGTGCTGTCCTCATGATAGTGAGTGGGTTCTCACAAGATCTGTTTGTTTAAAAGTGTGTGGCACTTCCCTCCTTGCTTGCTCTTGCTTCCACTTTTGCCAAGTAAGTCACCTGCACCTTGTTTGCCTTCTGCCATGATTGTAAGCTTCCTGAGGCCTCGCCATAAGCTGAGCAAATGTTAGCACCATGCTTCCTGTAAAGCCAGCAGACCTGTGGGCCAATTAAACCTCTTTTCTCTGTAAATTACCCAGCTTCAGGTGTTTCTTTATAGCAATGCAAGAATGGCCTAATACAAGTATTGCCTGTATCATAGATGGGGCTACTAAGGCCCAAACTACTAAGCTAATTGGTCCAAATTCATAGGGCAAACATAAAATTGAACCCAGACTCTCTAGTTAAGTCCAAACCTTTTCTGAATTCTGTACTACCATAGGATTAACTTTTCTCTAGTGAGATAACTATCTATCTTGGTTTAAAAAGAAATAAAACAGAAAAACATCCATAGTTCATCACAGACAAATTGGACTCCAATATACCATAATCCTAAGAGTTCAATTTGCTTCCAGTACCAATGTTTAACATCCATGAATTCCATGGATTTTACTTTTTCTAAACTGTTTTAGTGACCCTTAATAAAAATAAGCATACATCTTTGTGTGAGCTTCTGAATGTGTTGATATAAACACAAATAATATATATGCACGTGAATATAAAATAGAGATAATATATTCATAATTATTAGTCAATAAGTATATATTCTGTGAATTTTTTGAAATGATATTTAATCTTCCAAATTATACATACAAAATTTAGTGGAACATTCAACATCTCATTTTCTGTTTAACAATTACAATAGCATATATTTGATTTAATATATGTAAAATTTTGTTTGCCAGAATGGTACAATAAGTTTGGAAGAGAAGTAGGTTACATAGAATGTAGTTAACTTCACATTTGCCCCAAACAGAAAGTAGAGCAATTAAAATAAGAGAAAAATTTTAATTTCCTTATAATATATTTTGTTAAGGCCTTATAAATGCAAGAGATTTTATCAGGAAAAATCTAAAAGTAACTTATTTAGATTGTGTTTCAGCTGCCTTGCAAATGTGTAGCAGAAATCTGAAACTACTTGGTGCAAGTTTTCTACTTTTCTTTTTTAAAAAAATATTGTCATTTACATGTTGGGTAATATTACAAAAATTGGGAGAAATCAGTCAACTCCAAAAGGTTCATTTAGTTTCTGACAATATTTCTCACACTTGCAGTGAACTATGCGGAAAAAGTGCCTTGATTAGCATGCACCATTAATCATTTAGGTGAAAGAAAAGGGGCCTTTCATTTTCCATGAGCAGAAAAACAGTGGCAAATGAAGACAAAGTCAGATGATGATGAGTAGTTTACTTATCTCCTGGAATAAAGTCTGATTTGAGAAAAAATATTGTGATTTCAGGGGCATTCATTTATGATTATTGAAGCCATTTATTCTGTGTGGCACACAAATATATCATTTGTCTAAATGTATTGGGTGTTGCTTTTTTTATTTACCCTTGTTATTTATTTATTTTTCCATTGTTCAAAGAGAATGTGATGCTTTTAAATCTAAAAAAAAAAAAAAAAATTAATGGAAATTTTGGATATTCTGTTTCTCCAAAGGACTCTTCAGAGGTGATTTGCCTGCTACCAATAGAGAAAATTGTCATAGTCATTATGTGAAAGGTGAAAAACCTGATTACTTAATAGCAAAAAAAAAAAAAAAAAGCTGTTTAAATAGAATTCTAAATTTAGCCTTTGAGTGGAGAGGATTGAGATTGAAATGAATACATAAGCGGTGATAGATCAGGTAGTTCTTATAAAATTATAGGAGTACCCATCACAAAAAGACATTTGATTTGAGCATCAGTCAGGATACAGTCAGGAGACAGAAACCATTGAGTAAACTGAATGGGAAATTTTAACACAAAGATTTATTATATGGCCACAGAGATTAACTGCTAATTTCTTCACTAGCAGGGGTCAAGGAAACTCTGGGATAATGAAAACTCCACGAGTAAAGAAAACTATGGTAAAGAAAACTCTAAAGAATTCAAGAACAAGGAAGTTAGGAAGCAGCCATGACCTCTAGGGCTAAGACATAGTACTAAGAAAGAAATACACTGGGAGGATCTACCCCAGCCCCTAACCAAGGTTGAGATTCAAATCTTGTTTAAAAAGGTGGCTTTTGCACACTGAATAGCAGAGAATTTTGTTGGAGGTGCTGTAGGCTAGGCCTACAAGGCAGAAAACTGGCTGGTAGGGTGCTGGTGAGAGCCACTGAAAAGCTACTCTTATGGGCACCACTAAAACTCACCAGGAAACGACCCTCTGGGAACCACTGAAATCCGTTTGCAGATGAGTGCCAGTGTCATTTGTAGGTAAGTGCCAGTGAGTGTCTTGCACATCAGCCAAGTGCTGCATGAGGAGGAAGAATAAAGGACACTAGAAGCAGAAATAAAGTCATTTCCTCCTCCTGCAGGGTCTCTCCGGTGCCATCTACTAACAAAGCTTAACATTGTTCCAGCTGCAAGGAAGAAATATTTACAAGGTCCATCGACAGTATCACAAAGCAGGGCAAAAATGCATGGTTTGGAGATAAGAGGAAATAAATCAGTAACTTGCACAAGCCTCAAGCATGAGAACACATTTGCATATTTGTTTGAATGCACATGCAAATCAGTATAACATATAGACTCTACAAAAGTACTTCAAGTTACCAAAATTAAGATTGTCAATTCTAACTATAGATGAGTAAGATTACATCTTCTCCAAAACTTTAATCTAATTTATTTGGCAAATATTTACTGAGCTAATTATATATTTAGTCCAAGTTATCTGAGGCATATAAGTAAAAAATGCCTCCCTAAACCAACATAATTATTCTATATTCCTGCAAATGCTTTCAAAATCCACTAAGTTGGACAAGTTAATAAACTAGAAATTATTATTAAAACATAGCCTCAATCATAATATCAAAACAACAAACAAATACTGTCAATTAAAAAAACCCTACATATTTCTCTAGTAATTGATTCTTTTCTGTCTCCAACAGAACAAGACATCATTATCTTTTTCTTCTAAAATTTCAGTAGGTTATCAAGTGATTTTTTAAAATTTCAAATATCATCCATTTCTGTGTATTCTTTCTTCTTTTGTAAAAAAAGATATTTTAAAATTATGAAATATGTTTTATCTATAGAAGAGTTTTAACACACATTATAACACATTATAATTAATATATAATAGTACCGAATATGGGCACATACTATAAAAAATAATAAAATGAACACGAATGTGACTATCATGCATTAGACCATTACCAACACCATCGAAAGGCTCTAAGTAACCCTGCCAAAATTGTCCTCCTTGGCCACCGCTCTTGCCAGAAGTTACCACTTTTTAGAACGTTGTGTTAATAATTAACCATTGCAATAGATATATCTATATCTCTGAACAAGCAATTGCTCAGCTGCATTTTTTTGGGTTTTTGTTTTCTTAGAGAAAGGGTCTTGCTCTGTTGCTCAGGCTGGAGTGCAGTGGCATGAACATGTTAACAGTTCACCGCAGCCTGAAACTCCCGGGCTCAAGTGATCCTCCAGTCTCGGCATCTCAAGTAGCTGGGACTACAGGCATGCACTACCACACCTGGCTAATTTTTTCAGCTGCATTTTTAAAAACTTTATATAAGTAAAATCATGAAATCATACTCTGTAACAATAGCTTTTTATTACTTAAACTTTTGTTGATAAAGTTACTAAAAACGATTTTCCTTGCCATATGGTTTTCTCTTGTGACTATTCCATGCTTTATGTGTTTGCTTTACTGCTGAAGGACTTCGAGTTATTTCTAGTTTTGTTTTGTTTTTTCTTCTGTTAAAAATAACAATATAGCAAATATATATATATCTCCTGGTACCTGTGTGTAATAGCTTCTTTTCGACAAATGATGGATTACAGATTCAGCACATTTTCAATCAGTAGTGTATAGTATTATCATTGCTTTACATATTTATGGACACTAAGAATGTCTGAATTTTTAATTTTTGCTAACTTTGTGCCTGAATTGGTAACTTTGTGAGTATTATTCTGAATTATTCTTATTACTAATGAGGTTGCCCACTATTCCATATGTTTAATTGCAAATTTATATTTTTTCTTTTGTGAAGAGGTTTTTCAAGTCCTTCACTCATTTGAAAAATTAAATTTCTATCTCATCTTACTGGTGTGTAGCAATCATTTCTAAATTCTGGAAACAAATATTTTTTCAGGTACATGTGTTGCAAATGTCTTCTCCCATTAAATGGCTTTTCTTTATATTATTTTGATGCTGTACTTCAATTAGCAGACATTCTTTTTTTTGGTGGAGGGGCCAGGGTCTCATTCTTTCACCCACGCTGGAGCGCAGTGGCTTGATCTCAGCTCACTGCAACCTCTGCCTCCCGGGCTCAAGCTATCCTCCCACCTCAGCCTCCTGAGTAGCTGGGACTGCAGCTGCACACCACCACACTCAGCTAATTTTGTATTTTTATGTAATAAAATACATAAAAAATATATGTAGAGATGGGGTTTTGCCATGTTGCCCAGGCTGGTCTCAGAACTCCCAGGCTCAAGTGATCCACCCACCTCAGCCTCCCAAAGTGCTCAGATTACAGGTCTGAGCTGCTGCACACAGCCAGGCATTCATAATTTTAATGTAGTAAATTTTCTCAATTTTTTTCTTTGGGTACTTTATGCCTTTTATTTCTTGTTTAGGAAATCCTACTCTCTCTCTATATATATATATAATATATATATATATAACTCTCTCTATATTTTATATATATATATAACTCTATATATTATATATATATAACTCTATATATATTTATATATATATAACTCTCTCTATATATATTTTTTATATATATAACTCTATATATATAACTCTCTCTGTCTCTCTCTCTCTCTATATATATATATATATACTCGCCCAGGCTAGAGTGCAATGGCATGATCTGGGCTCACTGCAAGCTCCACCTCCTGGGTTCATGCCATTCTCCTACCTCAGCCTCCAGAGTAGCTAGGACTACAGGCACCTGCCACCACGCCCAGCTAATTTTTTGTATTTTTAGTAGAGACAGGGTTTCACTGTGTTAGCCAGGATGGTCTCGATCTCCTGACCTCGTGATCCACCCGCCTCAGCCTCCCAAAGTGCTGGGATTACAGGCGTGAGCCACTGCGCCCGGACGGAAATCCTACAATATTTAAAGTCTACCCCAAATTCTCTATTTTCTTCTAAAAGTCTAAAAAATCTACTTTTTAAATTTAAATCTTTGATGAAGTTGAAATTGAATTCTGTATATAATATTAGAAATATTTTATAACTTTCCTTTCCATGTACATAACAAATTGTTGCAACACTATATTTTGAATATTTTAGCATTTTCCTGCTGATTTGCACTGTTAGCCATATTATAAAACATGTTGCCATGTTTGAACCTTTTTCTGGGCTCTCTCCATCCCTTTGATCTATTCCATACTTATATCACAACTATTTTAATTAATATCAAAAAAATCTTTCCTGTTGATTCTCTATAGCAGTGTTTTGGCTCCTCTTCGCTCTTTGCTATTCCTTAAATCTTTTAGAGTCAGTTCTTTGAAATATACATTATATTTTGCTTTGCAGTTTTATCAAATTGATGAAGGAAAGTCGATTCATCAAATCGTTTTAAGGAAAATTAGCAATTCTGTTATATTGGGTTTTTACTCCAAAACATCATATGTTTTAAATGACTTAGTTAAGTTACATGTATTTTACCTCAAGGTCTTGCATATTTTTGTTATGTTTATTCATTCAATATGAATTTTGTTTCACTATTATAAATGACATTTGAATTTCATTTCCTGGTGTTTGATAATATATAAAGATGCAATTGATTTTTATATTAATTTTGTATTTAGCAAAGTTTCTAAACTCTTGCATTATTTTAATTTTTTTTCTTTTTTTTAGACAAAGTCTCACTCTTGTCACCCAGGCTGGAGTGCAGTGGCGTGATCTCAGTTCACTGCAACCTCCCCTTTCCAGGTTCAAGCGATTCTCCTGCTTCAGTCTCCTGAGTAACTGGGATTACAGGTGCCCACCACCACATCCAGCTATTTTCTGTACTTTCCATAAAGATGGGGTTTCCCCATGTTGGCCAGGTTTTTCTTGAACTCCTGACCTGAGGTGATTCATCTGCCTCCACCTCCCAAAGTGCTGAGATTACAGGTGTGAGCCACCACACCTGGCCTATTTTAAATATTTTATTTGTAGATTCCTTTGGGCTTCTATATTGACAAGCACATCATTTGCAAATAATGACAGTCTTGCATCTTCCTTTCCAACTATTCAAGTTGTGTATTTCTTTTCCTTTTCTTATTGTACAGGCTAGTACCTTCCACGAAATGTTGGATGAAAATAGCTATAGTGGTGGGTTGCCCATTTTCTCTCTTTTTTTTTTTTTTTTTTGACAAGGTCTCACTCTGTGATCCAGGCTAGAATGCAGTGGTGCCATTATAGCTCACTGAACTTCCTGGGCTGAGAAGTCCTTTCGCCTCAGGCATCCGAGTAGCTTCGACTACAAGCACATACCAGCACTGCTTTTTTTTTTTTTTTTGTACAGATGAGGTCTCACTAAATTGTCCAGGCTGATCTGGAATTCCTGAGCTCAAGTAATCCTCCCACCTTGGCCTCCAAAAGCGCTAGAATTATAGTCATGAGCCACCATAACTATCCTTGCTTATTATTTTAATGAAAAAATTTTGAGTTTTCAACATTGCTTGTATTATCTTTTTGTAGAGTGTCATTAAGCAAGTGTCTATGTATTTGCTCACATTGAGGCCCTTGTTTATTGCTTTTAGTTCTGTATTTCAATTCATTTAGAATATGAAAACAGATATTTTATATTCTACATCTGATAATTCCAACATCTGCAGTATTTGATTTTCTGATTGTTCAGTTCATTATTTCTGTTGATTTTTTCTCGAGTGGCTTATTTCCCCATGTGTTTCGTGATTATGTTTTATTTTGAATTTTGGTTCTATGGAAGGTGGCCTGCAGTCACATTTTTCAATGTGATTTTCCTGGGAGGAGCTGAGAATGTTTCTGGTAAGCTATGGGATAATTACAACCCAAATTTCAACTTGGGTTTTTTAGATAGTGTAGATTTTAGTCACATATTTTTGTCATCTTAAGGATTCTCAGGGGAGACATATTTTTCTATCTGTAGCCACACGTCCAAAGGGTAGAGATGTGAGTATACCTCAAATGTAGTAGTTTTTTTTCCTAGTTCATCCTTCAAGGATTCTGTCTTTATGTAGGTATTCCAACGATTCCCCACTGTGCTTAGATATATTGACCTGTGCATGGATCTCTAAGACTCACCCTCAGGGTTGTTAAGAATGGGCCTATATCTTTAAGGACATATGGGGCTCTCCATTTCATTTTCTCTTATGAATCTGCAATTTTATTTTAGCATTGGAGAAAGTCTCTTACTTTCCCATAAGCTCAGACATGCTTTAAAAAGTTTTAAATAAGTTATAAAGCAATTTAGTTCCCTGAACCAGGAGGAATTTTTCTATGGTTAACTAGTTTGTCATATTGCTAGACATGAAATTTTCCCACTCAAAACTGCTAGAATGAGTCTATGAAGATGAAAATCTGATATGCCACATGAGTTCCCTGCTTAAAATCCCTTGGTGACTTCACATTGTTCACGTTGTCCTCATTCTGAGTTAATCTACCTCCTACCCACCTAACCTTTGATCACGATTCCTGCATTCTCTCTCTTTTTGAACCACCCTAGTCTTCTATTGACATCTTGATTGTGACTTGCTTTTTCCTACAACAGGTCCTTCACATATAAGCTTCATGATTGTCATTCCTCTCTTCCATATTAATCTAGATATCTTCTATTTACCCTTTGGAGTTCAGTTGACCATTAGTTCAAAGAGCTCCCTTGATTATTCTCACAAACCTAACCCAAAACAAACCAGGTCCCTGTTATATGACTTCATTATTATCTGTCATTCTTCCTAAGTAATTAATGACTGTGTATATTTTAAGAATATAAGCTCTATGATTGCAGACTCTATGTTTGCTGTTTTCATGCTGCATTTCTAGCATCTCATACAATCATTTGCAGATGCTAAGCAGTGAATATTTTTTTTAAGAAATAGTTTGAGCCTGATCCGGGGACCATTAGTTTTCAAATTTAAGATAAACCAATATCATACATCATATACAATAACAAGGATTATGCCTTCAATTAGACAGAATAGTACTGAAGAAAATAACAAATAATATTAAAAAAACAAGGAATTGGGACATGAATAGAATTAGAAACATTACAATGTAAAAGTGAACAATATGAAGATAGAATTTGGCCCAATGGTTGTCTTTGGTAGTGTGAACATGGGGGATACATATATTTTTATATCTTACTCTCCCAAATAATTTAATAGGCATGTTACTTTAATTTAAAAAGAAATCAGTCATTTCATTTTCCTCTAGAAAATATTACACTGTACCTAAACTATATGTGTGTATGTTTATATATGTATATATTTTTTAAACACTCTAAAACAAGGTTCTTCAATCAATTTATTGGATGTAGCTTATTGTCTTGCTAGTTTGGGTCATAAAGTTCTTATGTAACTTATAAAAATTCTTCTTGGCATAATGGTAAATTTTTTTTTCTGAGTTAGTAAAATTGGAAAATAACTCTTTGATATTTATACTCAAATACTTCTATATGGTATAAAGTTGTGGTAGAAAGAAATTATAGGTCAGGAGTTTCAGACTAGCCTGGCCAACATGGTGAAACCCCATCTCTACTAAAAATACAAAAATTAGCACGTGCCTGTAATCCCAGCTACTCTAGAGGCTGAGGTAGGAGAATCAATTGAACCTGGGAGGTGGAAGTTGCATCAGTTGAGATGGTGCCATTGCACTCCAGCCTGAGCCACAGAGAGACACTTTGACTCAAAAACTATATATATATATGTATGTATATGTATATATAGATATATATCTGTGTGTGTGTGTGTGTGTGTGTGTGTGTGTGTGTGTGTGTATCACCTTTGGGTCAGAAAATTTCAGTTCCTATAGCCTATCTTCCTGCGTTTAGTTCAGGTCAACAAATACCTCTTGAGGACATTTTTTGGTGCTACTTGCTGCAGGAAAACATAAGTAAGTTACAATTCTTGTTTAATGGAAATAGTTTCTAAAATAGAAGTATAAACAAAGCCCCATACTGCAAGAAAGATAACTTGGTTTACTGAGAGGTTGGGTGGTCATGCAAATCTTCATAGTCATACTAAAATATAATTTCATTATTTTACATGACTCTGTATGCATTGATTCAGATTAAAGTTCTTAATGGTATTTGTATCCTGAAGCTGCGAGTATAATTCTTATAGCTGCGTTTCCTCCTTGTGACCTCATTTGCAGCAGCAAGTTAACAAAAAACAAAACAAAACAACAACAAAAAACCCCAAAAAACTATACCTAGCCCTTTCTAGTTTAGAAGATGCATTTTTAAAAATGAGAACCCCAAATGAATTAGTGCTGTGTAACACTGTGATAGCAGAGATTTGTTCAGCTATAGCAGATATTTGTTCTCAGAATTATCTTGCCCAATTATCTTCTATTCTCTTTATGACTCTAACGCCATAACCTGCCTGCCTTAAGAGTGTCTTTCAGCTCCTTTCATAAAATTGATCAGTTTATGATGCCTTCATAAAGTCAAAAAATGTCCACCTATTCCTAAGTGCTGGAATAGATTTTATTATTTATTTCCTACTAGTTGACTTACAGGCCACTTCCTTCATCATAAAACTAGCATTTTAATGTTCAGCATTATATGATTGCCTTATTTACCTGAGTCAGGTAATATAAATAATTTTATTTGCACAGTGCTATGGTATGGAGATGGTTTGTTCCCACCAAACTCATGTTGAATTTGATCCCCAATGTGATGGTATTGGGAGGTGGGCCTAAAGAAAGGCATTTGGGGTATTAGGATGGATTCCTAATCAGTGACTTGGTGCCATGCTCTTCTCATTATAGGAAGTTACTTTTTGCTCTGGTGAGACTGGATTAGTTCTTGTGAGAGTGGATTCCTTCCTGCATCAGTAGGTTGTTATAATGCAGGATGCCCCTTGGATTTTGCTTCTTCATACATGCTCATTTCCCCTTGACCTTCTCCCATGTTGTGACACAGCACAAAAGCCCTCATCAGAAGTTACGTAGGCACTGGCACCATTCTCCTTGAATTTCCCAGTGTGCAGAACCATGATCTACATAAGCTACTTTTCCTTATAAATTACCCAGCCTCAGATACTCTGTTATAGCAACACAAAACAGACTAAGACACATAGCTTTTGCATCCATTAAGGGTTCAAAACAGTTCAATAGAAAACAAAATAAAGAGGGGCTGCAGTAGAGTGACACATGTTGCAGAAACAATTTAATTTACAACAGAATGGTAGAATATCGTTTGATTGAGGAAAAAAATACATCACTCAGAGCACATGAAGAAAATGCATTATGTTGAAAAAGAATCTATTTATATTTAAAGTAAAGCATTAAAAAATGAGTAGAATTATAACACATCAGCACTACATGAAGGCAGGGTAAATGGAGTATGTATGTGTATTTTATATAGATCCAGAAATTGAAGGAGGATTAAAATCATTTATCATGTGCTAAGTCACTTCATGTGTATTTTTTTCCCCTCATCCTTCTCATCAAATTCTACAGTGGGGACATTATTTCCAAATAAGCTATACCATTGATTAGAGAGATTACAAAGTATACTAAAGATTATTTTCTTCACAGGTAAAAAACTATCAGAACTCAAAACAAGGCCTGCCCAATCCCTGGTGGTGTGTTTCTTCTGTAACCTGAGATGCTTTCCATTTATTATTACTCTGAAATAGAATGCTATCCCTCCCCTAGCCCCCTAGCCCTTGACAGGCGCCGGTGTGTGATAGTCCCTTCCTTGCATTAGGAGGGATACCTATTAGCATTAGGAGAAATACCTAATGTTGATGACGGGTTGATGGGTGCAGCAAACCACAATGGGACGTGTATACCTATGTAACAAACCTGCATGTCCTGCACATGTATCCCAGAACTTAAAGTATAAAAAAGAAAGTTTAATTTAATAGTAAATTTTATGTAAAAGAACATATTCACAATATTATTTTAACGTGTAATCCATATACAAATGCTAGTGATAGATTTTACATTCTTATAATAAGTGCTTCATATCTAGTGTATATTTTAAACTTGCAATGCATTCAGTTCAGACTACCTTTATTTCACGTGTCCACTAGCCACTAGCTAATGATTCTTACATTGGATAGAGCATCTTGGAGAATAAATAAATGGCACAGGTTTTCTTTATTCAAAAGGACTTCATGTACTGATATTACAACAATATTTCTGTGGTCTGCTCACAACCATGTTTATGCTGCCTTATTAATCTTATATACTAGAATATACTATTTAATAGTAATATACAATTGCATATTCCAGCTTGGTTTATGTCTTCATTATATATTTATTTGTTTTTGCAACTAAAACTTGAATATAACTGCCTGGAAAATCAAGCACAAACTGAAACATTTTGCAGTAGTTCAATAGTCATAATCAGTAACATTCATCACAAAGAAAAAGATATGCTCTTGAACATTTTTTGAGTCCTCCTAAAAGACGTATAAAAGTAAGCAAGGTCTGCAACTGAAGTAAGAATTTATGAATAATCATTCATTTCAGAAACAAACTGTTTAACTACTTTTTAGAAGGAATTTCAGGACAAGGGAATAATCTATTTGAAGTCCCCTAACATTTAGAAAATGTAATCATTTTGCCTATGTAAATAAAACAAATGGCTAAAGCCAAAAAGTATTCTGTATTGAATTTTATTTTCTTTGGTCTTCTTTACTTTATCTATCATTATTTTACTCATCTCTTGACATATTGCCCTAGTAGTCAAAAAATCTAATCACTTCCTCCCACCTCCAAGTCTACCATCCTTTTCTGAGCCACTATCATTTTCTGTCTGGAGTACTAAAATAGCCCTTTGAACACTCCCTCTTTCTACCTGTGCTTCTCTACCATCTATTCTGAACATAACACCCAAAAAAACTTTTTAAAATATGTCAGATTATGTAATTTCTCTGCTAAGACTCAACAATAGCTTTCACGTTCTCTCTCAGAGTAAACACAACAGCCCATCAAACTGTACATGCCTCTGCCCCTCCATCACCTCTGAGACTTCAGCTCCTACAGTTCCTCCCAACTGTCACCATCCTCCAATCACATGGGTCTCAGTGGTGTTTTGGAACAAATCTACAAACTCCATCTTTGGATTATATGTTCTAGCTATTCCCCCTGCCTGGAATGCTCTTTCCCTAATATCTACATGGCTATTTCTCAACTTCCTTAATTCTTTCCTTACTTTCACATTTTCAATGAAGTCTGCCTTGGCCACCATATTTTTAATTGCAAACTGACTCTATCCTTTCATCCAACCACAATCCTAATCCCACTTTCCTCCCTTTGTCTACCTCTATCTCTCTGTCTCTGTCTCTCTCTTTTGTAACACTTTCATTTCACACGCTATATAATTTACTGGTTGATTATATCTATTTTATTTTCTGCTTCAGTACATTAGAATGTAAACTCCACCAGGGAAGGGGTATTTGTTTTCTTTTAGTATCCCCTCCAAGTTAATGGATGAGTTTTTATTTTTATATTTCCATATGGTAGAATATTAAATTTTAGCCTTTATTCTTCACACTTCATCTTCCTTTATCCTGCTTTATACTTACTATGTATCACTTATATATTGTTTATCACTCTTTAAGAGGCTGTTTACTTTAGTTAGCCATTTTGTTTAATGTTCCTACTCTCAGCTGAATGTATGTTCCCTGGCAGCTTTATTCTGAAAAAAAAAAAAAAAAAAAAAAAAGGAATTTGTCTGCTTTGTTCACTGCCGTATCTCCATACCTAACAAAATGTAGAGGTGCCATGGTAGTCAATGTATACTCATTGAATATATAAATGAGTTTGAGGTTAGTAATTTTACACTTCAGGGAGCTACCTGGTGCATTTGAACTGCAGATTAATATCAAGAGAACTTTCACTTCTGTGTGAAATCCAGAAGATGTACACTTCATAGTCCATTCTATGTCATTCATTATATTCTTACCAATGAGTACTTGACTTTTCACCAAAACTGTGCATACATACACTCGGCAATGAACATTAAGGAAAAAATAACTCAATTTGTCATCTTTGATTAATAAATTGAGGATGTTTTTATTAAGGCATAATTCATCAGGTGATGTGGAACCGGAGTCACTTCTAAATTATTGAGATAGTCTATAAAGTAGGAGAAATACAAACAGGATAGGGCAAGGATTAACAAGAGATAATGTATCATGCATATACAGAAATAATCACTTTTTAGAAAAATGATTATTTTTCAGATAAACCTCTTGGGTCATGGCCTATCAATGCTAACTGCATTATTCAGTTAGTTAGGTATCTAGCAATAATTTACGTGTATTTGAAGCCAAAGCTTTTCTGCAAGGTTGAGGGTGCAGCATGTGTGGGTGCTAGTAAGGAGAAACAGGCTGCTCCAGTATGGACATTCTTAGCGGACACTGTATTTTTTAAGGCTACTTAAACCATTTTACAGTAATAGCAACAGATGTGAATAAATAAACCTGAAATAATTATGTGGAGTCTCATTTGGTACTTTTGCTTCAAGCTAGTTGTTTTGGTTTTTTCTATATTTATTTATAGCTGGAAAGCTCCATCTCATACATTACAAACTGGATGGGATGATATTATTAAATGTTTGACTGCCATATTTTAGATGTCAGTAATCACACTATGTATTGGATAATTAGAAGATTAAGAGGATACAGGTTTTGCTGAAAACTTCAGGGTGCTTTCAAAATTAAGTGTGTACAATATTTAATTTGTTACTAAGTACATCATTTTGAAAATGTTCTCCAAAAATAAATATCCTGAAATCAATTATATGTTACCCAATATATCTCTGTTTTCTTCATCATGGGCTCTTTCATGCAAAGCCTGGATTTAGACACAACGAATACTATAAAGCTCATTATCTATTAAATATAATTCAAAAATTTCAAATTCTTAATTCTAAAATTTAAAAATTGGTTGAAAAACAATGAGTGTTTGGTTAAATATTTAGATGATTACTTTTTTTTCCGGTTCACATTTGGCATAGACTCAAAGTCAAAGTCACCCAGATTAATAGACAGAAAATTTGGGGCTTTGGGGCTGAAGGAATTAAATATGGTGAATCTGAGTGGCCAGTGTGGCTTCCTGTAAATGAAAGTATTACCATGTCAATATTATTGATCAATTGATTTGCCATCACATAAAATTATCATCTGTGTGCTTGAAATATGTGTGCTCCAAATGTATTGTACAAGTTTGAATACAAATAAAAATGAAAAGCAATATCAGCTGTTTACATCTTTTACCCATTACTTCGTTGCTGCAGATGGCTTAGAGACCATATAACATACAGGAGTAAACCAAGCAAAAAAGGAATCTAAAAAGTATACACTAAAAAATAACCAAAGCAAAAGAATATAGATTCTAAAATAGGAAAAATTATTATTAGTGTTCTATTATTATTACTATTAATTCTATATTAATTAGGAGAAGAATTTAGCAGAATCTCTTTCAGTTGTGATTTTTTTTTGTAATTTTGTTTGTCTTTGCTTAAATTAGTCTTTAAGTCATTAGAGCTTGTCATTAAAAGAAAATGTAATTATTTTTTTGAAGTTGAAATTTTACACAACCGGAATTTCACAGCAAGATCCCACACTTAGTACATAAAATCCTAATATTAGAGTATACACTAATAATTTGTTTAAACTTTTATATATATTAATCACTGTTATATTTGGAAGTTTTTTATAGATAATTACAGACATGCCTCAAAGATATTGTGGGTTCAGTTCCAGACCACCATAATAAAGCAAATATTGCAATAAAGTGAATCACATTTTTTTTTGGTTTCCCAGGGCATATAAAAGTTATGTTTACACTATATTGTAGTCTGTTAATTGTCAAATAGCATTATATCTTTAAAAATGCACATACCCTAATATAAAAATATCCGCTTGTTTAAAAATGCTAACAATCATATGGGCCTTCAGAGAAGCATAATCTTTTTGCTAGTGGAGGCTCTTGCCTCAATGTAGATGACTGCTGGCTGATCAGGGTGGTGGTTGTTGAAGGTTTTTGAGGTAGTAATTTCTTAAAATAAGCTAACAATGAAGTTTGCCATATCAATTGATTCTTTGTATTACAAAAGATTTCTCTGTAACATTGGATTGCTGTTTGATAGAATCTGGCCCATAGTAGAACTTCTTCCAAAACTGGGATCAAGCCACTCAGTCTTCTCAAACCCTGCCACTGCTTTATCAGCTAAGTTTATGTAATATTCTAAATTCTTTCTTGTGTTTACAGCATCTTCACCAGAAGTAGATTTCATCTCAAGAAATCACTTTTTTTGCTCATGCAGAAGAAGCAACTTCTCATCTGTTCAAGTTTTATCTTGAAATTGCAACAATTCATCACATTTTCAGGATCCACTTCTAATACTAATTATCTTGCTATTTCCATTATATATGTAGTTATTTCTTCCATTGAAGCCTTGAACTCCTTAAAGTCATCCAAAGGGGTTGAACCAATATTTTCCACACTCCTGTTAATGTTGACATTTTGGCTTCCTCCTGTAAATTATGAATGTTCTTAATGACATCTAGAATAGTAAGTTCTTTCCAGAAGGTTTTACATTTACTTTGCCCAGCTCCATCAGAGGAATCACTACCTATGCAGCTATAGCCTTACAAAAGATCTTTCTGAAAAAATAAGACTTGAAAGTCAAAATTACTTATTGACCCATGGGCTACAGAATGGGTTTGTATTAGTAGGCATGAAAACAATATTTATCTTCATGTTCATCAGAGCTTCATGTTCATCAGAACTTCATTCATCTCCATTCGAGCTCTTGAGATAGCGTGCATTGCCAGTAAGCAGTAATGTTTTGAAATGAATCATTTTTCTGAGCAGTGGGTCTCAACAGTGAGCTTAAAGTGTTCAGTAAGCCATGCTGTAAACAGATATGCTGTCATCCAGATTTGCTGAGTATTTATAGAGCACTGCAGAGAAGATTCAGCTTAATTCTTAAAGGCCCCAGGATTTTCAGAATGGTAAGTGAGCGTTAGCTTCAACTTAAAGTCGCCAGCTGCATTCCCCCATAACAGGAGAGTTAGCTTGTATTTTGAAGCTTCAAAGCCAGGCATTGACATCTCCTATCTAGCTATGAAAGTCCCAGATGATATTTACTTCCAATAAAAAGCTGTTTCATCTACATTGAAAATCTTTTGTTTAGTGTAGTCACCTCCATCAATTATCTTTGCTAGATCTTCTGGATAACTTGTGGCTTCTACATTGGCATTTACTGCTTTACCTTGAACTTTCATGTTACAGAGAAAGCTTATTTTCTTGAATCTCAAGAACCAATTTCTGCTAGCTTTCAACTTTTTTTTGCAGCTGCCTTGCGTCTCTAAACCTTCAGAGAATTGAAGAGCGTTAGGTCCTCGCCCTGGAGTACGCTTTGTCTTAAGGGAATGTTGTGGTTGATTTGATCTTCTGTCTAGACCACTAAAACTTTCTCCAGATCACCAGTGAGACTGTTTTGCTCACTTATCATTTGTGTGCTCACTGAAGTAGCACTTTTAATTTCCTTCTAAAACTTATTTTGCATTCACAACTTGGCTAACTTTGGCAAAAGAGGCCCAGCTTTCTGCCTGTCTCAGTCTTTAATATGCCTTCCTCAGCTTAATCGTTCCTAGCTTTTGACGTAAAGTGAAAGATATGTGATTATTCCCTCCAGTTGAACATTTAGACTCCATCGTAAGGTTATTAATTGGCTTAATTTCAATGTTGTGTCTCAGGAAATAGGGAGGTCCTAGGAAATGAAGAGAGACAGAGAAGGGCCAGTAGGTAGAGGAATGAGAATACACCCAATGCACATTAAGATCTCCATCCTATATGGAAGTGGTTTGTGGTACCCCAAAACAATTACAATAGTAATGTCAACAATCTCCAATCACAGATCACCATGAAAGATATAATAATAACATTAAAAGTTTGAAATATTGCTAGAACTACCAAAATATGACACAGAGACAAAAAGTGAGCATATGCTATTGAAAAAATGGCACCAGTAGTGTTGCCACACATTTTCAATTAGTGAAAAAACACAGTATCTGAGAAGTGCAATGAAGTGAAGCACAATAATACAAGGTTGGTGCACATATGAAAAAGCCTGTAAAGATTGTAACAAAACATTGGTTTTACTTTTTGACTCAGCATCACAGAAAACTAATAAGCAGCAGAATAATACTTAACCTTAGCTTGTTTTATTCTCATTTTTTTAAAGAACAGTTTTTAAAAGACAGGTTATTGGCCTAAATTTATCATTGATTTTCTCTGTTGTTCCCTAGTCACTAGAACTATTAAATAGCTATTTTATTTTATAAGTGTGATTACCACAATGATACTCATCATTAGTAGTAATACTTTACATTATACCAATTATATAGAAGTTATAATATCATGTATTGTGAGTATCTTTCAGAAAGACTCTCAAGAATTTTGAGGGACAGCATATTGCTATACAGCCTTAAGTTTCTTGGAATATACTATATCTTTGGTTTAGATAAGAAGCTTTAACCACTGTTAGATTGCAGTTAATTATTCAGTGGCTGCTTATCTCTTTTATGGATAATCCAAGTCCTTTGCTTTTCCTGTCATTAATGTAAAGCTCATAGTTCCTTTTCATAGAGTAGACGAGGAGATAAAGCTCAAAGTAGCCTTGGAGGCATTTTGGTATAGAAGGGAGTCAAAATTGTTAACCAAGAGGAAGACCTTGGGACAAGATTAATCAGTCACACATTAGAAGAATTTTAGGTAGTTATTTGATAGGGTAAATCAAAGGACACTTGAACAAATATAATTCCAGTGATCCAATGTATTGGTTTTCTATTGCTGTCTTGACAAATTATCACCAACATAGTAACTTAAACAACGTAAACATATTTTGCTGTAATTCTGCAGAAGTCTGACATAGGTGCTGCTCTGCTAAAATCAAGATATTCTTTCCTTTCTGGAGCCTGTAAAAAAGACTTTTCTTGCCTTTTCCAGTTGCTAAATAGTCTCCACATTCCTTGGGTCTTGACCTCCTTCCTCCATCTTCAATGTCAGTAATGTAGAATCTCTGTGATTCTTCTTCTGTTATGACATCGCTCCCTCTCTGAACGCAGGTGGGAAGAGTTCTCCACTGTTAAGAACTTGTGTGCTAAAATTGGCTCACTCAGATAATCTGAGATAATATTCTTATCTCAAGACTTGTATTATTAATTGCATTTGCAAATTCCCTTTTGCCAAGTGAGGTAACACATTCATGGGTTATGGATTACTAAGGCATGAATATATTTAAGAGGTCTTTATTCTGCCTACCAGACTCAGTGGATCCCAAATTTTCGCAATGCTCTTCTTTTTACTTCCTAGGTAAAACATTAAATAATCCTACCAAAATATATATGTAATCCAAGAGTAATAGCTCTCATGTATCATTTTAAAGATACAAATTGCATCACACATAATTCTTACACAGGCTTATGAATTAGGCATTATTATTATCACCATTTTAAAGATTAAGAGAGGGAGAATAATGGCTTGAGTCAAGTTACACAGTTTTGACTGAACACATTGGCATAACCAATGTTCTACTCCAGGTTTTCCTGGCTGTAGATTCTACCTTCTGCAAGTTTAGAAGTAATTCTGAGAAATTTACACCTGGACTCAAATAGCTTTACTAGATGAAGGCTGTTAAACAGAAGGAGGAAAGAGCCCTAAAGCAGTAGTTCCCAAACGTTAGAGGGTATCAAAAGCCCCTGGGAGGTCTTGATAGAATGCAGATTGCTGAATCCCACTTAAAGAGTTTCTCATTCAGCAGATCTTAGTAGAGCCTGAGAATCTGCATTGCAGCAGCCTGATGCTGAGATTGCTGGAGTACACTCTAAGAACCACTGACATAGTGAATGAAAAGCCTGAGTTAGGGTAGGGATCTGCCTCAAATGTTTCTGGCAGAAGGTAACCTGAAGGAAGGGATTGAAAGACAGAACTAAAAAATCAGATAGGAGGAGAAAGAAAGGAAAGAAGAGAGAAAAGGAAGGAAGGAAGGAAAAGAAAATAGAAAAAGAAAAAAGAGAAGGAAAGTAGAGAAAAAGAAAAGAAAAAAAGAAAGAAAGAAAAGAAAGAAAGAAAGAAAGAAAGAGAAAGAAAGAGGAAGGAAGGGAAGAAGGAAGGAATGAAGGAAGGAAGGAAGGAAATCATAAAATGTTATAGAGTAGAGGATATGGAAGAAAGACAACTAATAAACCCGCATAATCCCTATGAAGTAGAGCAAACTTGACCAAGGCCATTTGTTTAATTAGTGGCAGAGTTGGGACTAAAATCCAAGTTATCACAGATATGGAAAGATCATTGAAGGTAATCATCTGGTTTTAGCCTTTCCTGCGTCTGACACTGTAAATGAATTCAGTCATCTAAACGGTCTCCATTCTCATGTCAGCCGATAAGTGAAAGGGTGGCACCCCAGGTCTGTTTCACCAATTGCTTTGAAAAAAATTCTGGAACACTTGAGGGTATAAATAAGGAATAAAATCTGGTGTTGTCCCAAATAAAGAGTAAAATATTTTTTTGAATCCATCATTTTATTAATTTAGTTTGTGTATAAAATACATCCTATTTGAACATCAGGAGGTTTTTGCTACTTTTTTCCCTCCCAAATAACAACATTTTGGAACAAGGTCTTTGTGTGCTGTTTCTCATGTTTCTCTCTAAAGCTCCCTGGCAAGGCATGTGCTAACAGCCTGGCTCCGCTGAGCATCTGGCTGGCACTAAGGCAATCCAGAGAGAGACAGAAGGACCTGCTCTTCATCATCTTTTCAGAAGGATTTAAACTTCGTGGAGCTTGGCAGGAAGTCATATCTTCGCTTCATCATTTTCTAACATTGGCATTGCTTTTGAAAACCTATTTATTGAGGTTTCTGAAATGCCTTCTCTCACACTAAGTATGGTCATCTGACCGTAAGATAATCAAAAGAACCTGTGAAACATTTGGAGTCAAATGTATGACATGCCTTAAAATTGAGGCGAAGAGGGAAAGTGAGATGAGGCAGATGTAAGAGCTACAGCTTATGCACTGCATTTCTAGATGTCAGCAATGTTGAAATATGAAGCTTAAAGCAAATGCAGATCAGCAAAGGCTTGGAATAGAAATAACACTCTATTTCCTGGGATGATTCATTCAAAGAGGCTATTTATTGCATACATAGTTTCAAGATCACGTGCCCATTTCCTTCTATGATTGTTCATACATAAATATATTTTACTCGTCCTAAAATTAGCTTGACATGCCCATAGAATGGGGGGCAAGTTCACTCAAAAGCGTGCAATGTCAAGATTTAAACATGCTAATAATATCCTGGTAACAGTTGATGTCTTAACATGAGGTCACCAACGTATGATATGTGGTCCTGGATTCTTGATTTGAGTCAGAGTTTAAGTGTCACACAGCTCTCCAGGGAAAAGCTTCACTGAAACGGATGAATGTGTTGATAATGTCTTTCAGCAACATTGAGAGGTAAGCACAGCATAATTAGCTCAACCACTGGAAGTCTTCCATTTTGTTTCTGTGGCAGAAATCTGCCCAGGAATTATATGGGTTCTGTCTGTTATGGTATGTGTGGGATTTACCCAGGACTCAACTTCAGTTTCATGACCTTGGGTAAGAATTTAAGTTGATTCAGAGCTCATTGACCTGGAGGCGAAGCTACTCAGAGAGGGTAAGTAAAAATCATGCCATGGGGTATAGGTGTTTCTAGGCTGGTGTCTAAAAGATTTCCTGTATATCAAGCCCTCACTACAGAATCCAATTACCTCTTCTTGGTGACACTGAAAAGAACTCTTCATTTGCTTAGCTAGTTCTGCTTTTCTCCTTTTCTGTGGTCTCCTTACATTCAGCAATCTACTTAAGATATTTGTATTGGAAGGCTGTGCAACAAATGTAACCTATCCTCTCGACTCCCCCCACAACCTATTTTAAGGCAGTTTCTCTCCCTCTTCATGTTCCAATAGTTTATCATTGCAAACAACAGCACACCCAAATGGCTCCTTGCTGCCCTTTAATTCATAAATAAGCAATGGGTATAACAAACAGATTTTGCATTCCATCTGCAAGCTCTTCTCTGAGAACCCATAGCATTTTAAAACTTCATTCTGAACACAGGAAATAAATGTAATGAGAAAGACACAAAAATAAGAATTTCCCAGGTAAAAATAAATTGTAAATAAAGTTCATTTATATTAGCTATGATCTCTGGAGAGCTGTTTACAGAGTATGAAACAAAAGAACTCCATCATTGCACTGCTTCTCTGAGATCACAAAAAAAGCATATTCTATATAGGATTTACTAAGAACTCCTGAGGTTGGCAGTAGTTTATCATCATCATCATCATCATCATCATCATCATCATCATCATGTTTTTCTAATTTAAATCATATAAGGTAGTCTAAGTTACCATTTAAGATTTAAGTGTAGAATAGCTAACATTTCTAAAGAACTTAGGAGCTTCCAAACGTACGTTTGTGCACCATCAAATGTGTTTTTTGAAATAACTTTGTGAGTTAGCATTATTATATTTCACTTTTCAGATGAGGAATCTGAGGTACAGGAAGTGATGTGGCTTGCCTAGGATCAGACAATTGGTGACACAACTGCCCTAAATCAAATGCTTATTTCACTACAACAGCAGTTCCAAATCCTGCCTCCAAAGCTTCTGATTGTAAGTCCTAGGGAGTTTTAGAGAAAAATAATGTATAGGCCCCCACCCAGAAAACTTAAATCAGTATCTCTGGGGATGTGGCACAAAAAACAGTATATTCTAGAAACTCTCTGGAAGATACTTATGAGCAGCCAAGAGTTTTCAAACCTATAGCACTAATCTGAATGGCTTCCTTTATCATAGGTCATATTGGAACATAGATTATCTAATTAACTCTACATCTTGTGTCATAGGCAAGCAAGCTAAAAGCAAAACAACTGGCACACCATTCTTTACTTCCTATTTTCCTTCAGAAAGTGTATTAGTGTATTTTTTTAGGAGAGAGGATATGATGAAAACATGGAGATGTATAATGCTAATAACTAAAATAACCCTTGATACAATGGGAACGCCATACAAAGCAAACCAAGAGAAGATTTTAACTGGTGGACTCCATCGAGTATCCTACTTTCACAATTCCCATCACCTGTACACCATTCTACTTTCTTTTCATGGAAACAGTCATTGACATTGGCACTTTGGGTATGTACTCAAGGGAGAAAACGCAGACTGCATGAAGTGACTAGTGGGAAGACATCTCTCACCAAATTTACACCATTCACTTTTTTCTCTAAGTCATTTTCTAAAGAACTGTGAACTT